>NC_051395.1:3499813-3504813 GCF_015228065.2 Penaeus monodon
TGAAGAAAAGAAAAGAAAAGAAAAGAAAAGAAAAGAAAAGAAAAGAAAAGAAAAGAAAAGAAACATGAATACAAACAAACACACACACACACACACACACACACACACACACACACACACACACACACACACACACACACACACACACACACACACAAGACGGACAAAGGAAACAGAGACACTGGCCGAAGGGAGTCCAGCGTCATCAACAAGGTCCTTCCCACGGCATCACAGGTCAGACAACAGCAGGGAGAGAGAGAGAGAGGGAGGAGAGGGAGGAGAGGGAGGGATGGAGGTATGGAGGTGGGTGGGCGTTCAAAGTACGATGTTCCTCCTCCCTCCTTCTACCCCTCCCTTCTCCCACCTCTCTCCTCTCATCTCCCTCGCCTCTTGAATCCCCTACTCCCTCCTTCTCCTCCTCCTCCTCCCCACCCCTCCCACCTCCCCTCCTCTCCCATCAGAAGGCCGAGATAACCACAGTAATTATCAGCCACAACCACTGGCCATTATCCCCGCATTATGCAAGGGACGTCTTGCGTTCTGTCTGCTAATGTCCTAACGGGCTTTGTCTCCTATTATCCATTACCCACCTTTCTCCTCGCCTCTCCCCCTACTCTCTTTCCTTGCTTTGTAAGACACTTCCTACCCTTCCCCGTGCTCTCTCTCTCCTCTTCCATCTCTTCTGTTCACAATTCCACTCCTCCTCCCTCTTCTCTCGCCGCCTAATCCTCTCTTTCCTCTTTCCCACATGATCCCTTCCCCCTTCCTCTCTCTCCTCCCCTTATCTGCCCCTCTCCCCTCTCCCCTCCTCTCCCCTCTCCACTCCTCCCCTCCTTTCCCCTCTCCACTCCTCCCCTCCTCTCCTTTCTCCGCGTCTCTCCCCCTCTCCCTTCTCCCCGCCTGGTTAAAATTGCGCCTCTACTTCACCTGTAATCTGATTCGTCCTCTGGCGGCATGACAGACAGTCTGTCCCCTTAAACCACAAAGGGAGAGATCCTCTTTAACGAGTAAATTAAGGGTGAGGAACAAAGACTTCGAGGTAGAAAGAAACACGCCGTTAATTATAATGATGACGATAACCACTTTAAGTAGCAATAAAAAAAATCTAATAATAATAACAATTATAAACATTCCCGAATTGCCTAAGAACAAGCACCCCACAAACACACCACACCACCACCGACACACAGAAGCCCCCTCCCCCCACCAAGAGCCCAATCATCATCACCTGGTCGGGCATGAGCGAACGACTCCGGACGCGTGACGTAATACCCAGTCACGGGCAGCCGATACACGCTGATACAACCTTGTAAGGCGTCCTCATGCTCCTCAATGAACGAAACTCGTGCTGCGTTCCTATTATGAACTCCCGGGTAATGACGGTGTTGCGTTCTGCGTGTGTGATTGTGTGTGTAAGGGGGAGGGTGAAGGTGGGAGGGAGTGTGTTGTGTGTTCTTGTAGTTGTTGTTATCGTGGGTGGGCGTGAGAATGGGGAGAGATGGAACTGTGTGTGTGTGTGTGTGTGTGTGTGTGTGTGTGTGTGTGTGTGTGTGTGTGTGTGTGTGTGTGTGTGTGTGTGTGTGTGTGTGTGTGTGTGTGTGTGTGTGTGTGTGTGTGTGTTCGTTGGTTCGTGCGTGCGTGCGTCGGTGTGTCTGTCTGCGTGCATGTGCGTTTGTGGACACTTGCCCGCACGCCCCGGTTACTCAATGTGGTGGAAAACGCAAACACAGGAGCATACATGCCCTAAAGCACCTCCTACCTCTCTCCGCCTCTCCTCCCTCCTTTCTCTCTTCTCCTCCTCCCCTTGCCTCTCTTTCCCACTCCCTTTCCTTTCTCCCAATTTCAATTTCTTCCCATCTCCCTTCCTCCACTATCTTTCTCCCACCCTCTTTCCTTCACAATGTTCTCCCTCTCTCTCCCTCCCTCCCTCCCTCCCTTCTTTTCTCTCACTCCCTCTCTCCTTCCTATTCTTACTCCCAGGGACGAATTTAGGAAATGCCACAAAAGGCAAAGGGCTTCCCCCTCCCTTCCCCCTCCCTTTCCCCTCCCCTTCCATCCTCTTCTCCCTCTCCTTATAATCCCTTTCCTCCCTCTCCCCACCTTTATTTCCCTCTCCTCTTCACCGCCTCTGGACTAAACTCAACTGAGCATAATCGCATTGTAACGTCTTTTCATATATATATTTTTAATCACTCATTTCCTCCCAGTTCTAGATTAGAAGTATATATACAACTTTGATGCAGTCATTTAAATATATACATCGATAGGACGGCATTACCGAGTAATTTAGCTCGCAATTTTGCACTGCAATCAATATAAAATGAATATGCAGATAACGTATTTATTTTCCTGGATTAAGCATTGATTCTCCCCCTCCTTCCACTACCCCCTACCCCCGTACCCCCCTACCCTCAGGCGAGCGGCCTCACGGCAACAGATTAATTCTGCTCGAGTGCAACACTGCAACATTGGCAAGGCGGACGTCTCATTATTTCATGATTTCGGGGAGAATAATACACAGGATGGTTAATAGCAATATTAATGGTAATGGTTATTTTAATATCAACGGTATTACTATTACCATTACTCCTACTCCTACTCCTACTCCTACTCCTACTCCTACTACCACTCCTACTACTACTACTACTACTAATAATAATAATAATAATAATAATAATAATAATAATAATAATAATAACAATAATGACAATGGTAGAGAGAGAGAGAGAGAGAGAGAGAGAGAGAGAGAGAGAGAGAGAGAGAGAGAGAGAGAGAGAGAGAGAGAGAGAGAGAGAGAGAGAGAGAGAGAGAGGGGGGGGGGGGAGAAAGAAAGAAAGAAAGAAAGAAAGAAAAAGAAAGAGAGGAAGAAAGGAAGAAAGAGAAGAAATAATATAAAAAGGAATGAGAGAGAGAAAGAGAAAGAAAGAAAAAGAAAGAGAGCGATACACTCCACGTCCCAAGCTCCCCAACCTGGCCGACCAGAAGGACAATCTCTCTCTCTCTCTCTCTCTCTCTCTCTCTCTCCTCTCTCTCTCTCTCTCTCTCTCTCTCTCTCTCTCTCTCTCTCTCTCTCTCTCTCTCTTTCTCCCTCCCTCTCTCCCTCCCTCTCTCTTTCCCTCTCTCTCTCCCTCTCCCTCTCCCTCTCTCTCTCTCTCGCGTGCGTGCGTGCGTGTGCGACTGAGGAGCGGCGGTCCCGTCTCGTGGCCGGCTCCTCCCTCCGCCCCGCAAGCACCCCACGCATGCACTGCATAAACACGGAGTGGGAATCCCTCGCTGGCACCTCTCTCGGGCATCGCTGCAGGTGCCACTTTCTCTTGAGCAATTAATTGTTGTTTGACCCGTTGGAGGAGAGAGGTTAGGAAGGAGGTCAGGGCGCAGGGAGGCAGAGAAGGGGGGAGGGGGTCAGGGAGGAAGAGGTTGAGGGAGGGCGGGAACATAAGGGCTCACAAATATACAAACAGCCTATACTTCTTGTGAATCAAAGCCAAAATAGTGTACGATATGCTTACTCTATGCTTCCGCAAGCACGATAAATGACCGCCGTTGGATGAACAAAAGACAGACATGGAGTGAGAACACATTCATAGAAACGCAGCATTTTGAAAATTTCATTCATTGTAAAAAGAAAAAAAAAAAAACAGGATATACGCCCTGTATTGTTAACTGAATTCGCGCACAAATACGGGAAAAAGATATAAACAAAACCAAAAATGAAGGAATAAGTCACATTTCCAATTATACAAGAAATGCAAACAAACGAAAAATGAGAGAAGAAGAAGAAGAAGAAGAAGAAGAAGAAGAAGAAGAAGAAGAAGAAGAAAAAAAGAAGGAGAAGAGGAAGAGGAAGGAGAAAAAGAAGAGGAAGAAGAAGAAGAAGAAGAAGAAGAAGAAGAAGAAGAAGAAGGAGAAGAAAAAGAAGAAGAAGAAGAAAAAAAGAAGAAAAAGAAGAAGAAAAAGAAGAAGAAGAAGAAGAAGAATTTCGTTACACATCCTGCCGAAGACCGAATAGAAGATCCTTCAAACTTCGAAATCACGACGGCGATTTTCCCACGGTTTAATGAGGGTAATAAAGTGGCAATAAAATGGTACAACTCCAACGTTTTGTCAACTACGGAAAGGGGAAAATGGGGTGGGGGTGGGAGGGTTGGGGAGGAGGAGATAGGGAGAGGAGAGGAGACGTAGAGGGGAGGTGGGGAGAGAAAAGGGGAAGCAAGGAGGAGGAAGGGAGAGAGAAGGAAAAATTAAGAAGGGAGAGGAAGAGAAGTAGAGAGAAAGGAAACAGGATTTAGAGGTTGACAAGGAACTAATGGGGGGGGGGGGGGAGGATATAAGAGCAGGGGGAGATATGGGGAAATGGAGTGATAAAAAAAGGGAGAAATTGTGCAATTGCAAATAATGGAAGCGAAAAGGAAAACAAAACGAAAAAATGTTGATAGTTGTGAAACATAGCCAGGAAAACGAGTATGAATTAAGTGTCTACAAGCCTTCGTAACTGCCTTGCAACATGAGGCTGGGGGGGGGGGGGTTATGAAGGTGGGAAGGAGGTGGAAAGCGAAAGAGAAAAAGAGAATTGGGAACGAGGAGGGAGGGTTGGTGGGAGACGAGGAGGAGAAGGGGGAGAAGGAGGAGGAGGAGGAGGAGGAGGAGGAGGAGGAGGAGGAGGAGGAGGAGGAGGAGAAGGGGGGGAGGGAGGGAGGGAGGGAGAGGGAAGAAGGGAAGGAGGGAGGGAGGGAGAGGGAAGAAGAAAGAGAAAGAGGAAGAGAGAGAGAGAGAGAGAGAGAGAGAGAGAGAGAGAGAGAGAGAGAGAGAGAGAGAGAGAGAGAGAGAGAGACTTTAAAACGGAATGGACAAACGGACAGAGTTAGAAAAAGGGTCGGTCTAAGTTAGCGAAGTCTGCCACGAAGTTGTAAGATAAGCCACAAAGTTTGGCAATGTGCGGGTGAGGAGGGGGAGGAGGAGAAATATGGGGAGGAGGAGAAGGAAACGGGGGGAGAGTAGAA
>NC_051395.1:3509813-3519813 GCF_015228065.2 Penaeus monodon
TGATGTTCGGAGAAAGACAGATTAAGGGATAAACTGTGCCTGTGAAAGAGGGAGGGAGGGAGGGAGGGAGGGAGGGAGGGAGAAGGAGAGGGAGGAAGGGAGGAAGGGAGGGAAGGGAGAGGGAGGGAGGGAGGGAGGGAGGGAGGGAGGGAGGGAGGGAGGGAGGGAGGGAGGGAGGGAGGGAGGGAGGGAGGGAGGGAGGGAGGGAGGGATAGAGAGAGAGAGAGAGAGAGAGAGAGAGAGAGAGAGAGAGAGAGAGAAAGAGAGAGAGAGAGAGAGAGAGAGAGAGAGAGAGAGAGAGAGAGAGAGAGAGAGAGAGAACTACAAAGAGAAAGTGAGAGAGAGAGCGCTCACTATTCATCCAGTTTGTGCCTTTAAAAGCGGCTTTTGCCCCGAAGGTCCCTCAAAGCCAACCAACCGACTCTGCGTGGAAATACACTGAAGTAAATCGCCGTCGTCGTCGTCGCCGGCAAAGGTTAATGCGGGTCCGCGCACCGGCCGATCCAGTTACACGGAGAAAGGAAGAGGGGGAGACGAGAAGAGGAAAAAGGGGAGGGCGAGGGGGAGGTGGAGGAGGGGATAGAGAGAGAGAGAGTGGAGGAAGGAGGAGGTGGGGGGTTTGGGGATCGAGATGAAAAAAGCAGCTTTCCATGCTTCAGTGAACACAGCGGCAAGGTAAGGCGACTGACTACCAGTGATGAGATTAAGTGTGATGATTATCGGGTCTCGGCGGTTGTCAGCACGACTATCATGTGATAATAATGATACGGAGAGCCATCAGGGGCCGTGATGTGATGGCGAGGAGCGTTTACGGCGTAAGAGATAAAAGTCGGCCTCCTAATATTATCAATCTCCGGCATCGGCTCAGAACACCAACACGTCTTGACGTCATTGCGAAACTTTGCCCGACGTCACGGGCCGCCGCTGCATCTCGGTGACGTCACGGAGACCTGGGCCAGCTGGAGGCGTTTCCTCGCCGGCCCAGGAGGGGAAGTGAGGGGGGGGCGTGGGGGGGGGCACCGGAGAGAGAGGGGTACAGTACCACGCCACGCCCTCGCTCGGACTCCTCGGCGCCGCCCACGGGAGCCCACGCGCCCGCGAAGACGTCCCACTCGATCCCCATTATCCACGGCCAAGGAAGGGTTGCATTACGGGCGGCGGGGGTTTCTTCAGCGGGAAGGCGAGGCCCCGGCAGAGCAACACAAGACCTCGAGGTTACCGCTCCGCTCTCAACGCTTCGCCCTCGACGCTCCGCCCTCGACGCTGAGACTTCCACCCCCGCCCCAACTGCGGATCCACGGAAAACAGAAAGGAGGAAACGGAAAGAGACATCCATAGTAGCAGGAGAGAGAAAAGGGCGGAGGAAATGCCTAAGGGTCTCTCGTACCCGACGACGAACCGATAGGTAGAACCGAAACCCATTATCGGTCGCTATTAATCCTTTGTTCCTTCGTATAAAGGGGAGAGAAACGTAAAAGGCTAGCGTGCCGATCAAGAGTTAGGGGCAAAAGGAGTTCTGAAAAGAGAAGAGGAGAGAGAGAGAGAGATAGAGAGGGGGGGGAGGAAGGGGAGGGAGGAAGAAGGGCCTGAACGTGTCGATGCCGGACGAGGCGACGCTAGTCTTCCTTTATTTCCGTATTTCCCAATCTCCTCTCTTTCGTTCTCCTTTCCTCCCGTCTTCTGTATTCCCCCTTTCCACTCCCTGTAAAACCCGGTGAACTCCGATGGTCATTTTCAAGTCTCTTTCTCTCCTCCGTTCTTTTTCCTCCATTTCCTCCTTTGGCTCATTTTTTACCCACGAGCAAAAAAAAAAAAAAAAAAAAAAAAAAAAAAAAAAAAAAAAAAAAAAAAAAAAAAAAAAAAAAAAAAAAAAAATATATATATATATATATATATATATATATATATATATATAATAACTATAAATATAAGCCAAACATGCCGACAAAACCCGAGCTCCCCATCAGATCAAGTTGCCAACCCCTCTCCTCGAAGCCGAGAGGTAGGAGAGGAAAGGCGGGGAAGGGAAGGCCTAGAGAATTGAGGTTAGGGGAAAAAAACAAAAGAGAAACACAGGCCTGATGCCTCCCCTACACCACCGCTTCTACCCTTTCCCTTCCCACCCCTTCACCCATCCTCCCTTCCTTCACCCAGCCTCCTCCCTATCCTCCACACCCCACTTCTTTCCCTCCTCCCCATCCTCCTTCTCCTTTCCCTCCTCCCCATCACCCCTCTCCTCCCCATCCTCCCTCTCCTTTCCCTCCTCCCCATCCTCCCTCTCCTTTCCCTCCTCCCTCTCCTCCCCATCCTCCCTCTCCTTTCCCTCCCCCCCATCCCCACACCTAACCTGCGCGAGTGCTTCTAACCCTCTCGTCCCAACCACATGCTACCGGCGGTGTTGGGCAAGTGCTGCATTTGCATTTCCTGACAATCCTCGGGTCTCGTGAAAGGTAACGCGAGTCAGGGCTTGGAGAGAGAGGAGAAGGGGTACGAGAGAGAGAGAGAGAGAGAGAGAGAGAAGAGAGAGAGAGAGAGAGAGAGAGAGAGAGAGAGAGAGAGAGAGAGAGAGAGAGAGAGAGAGAGAGAGAGAGAGAGTGAGAGAAAGAGACAGGCGAGAGAGATAATCTACAGGAAATGAAAAATGAATAAAAGAAAATAGCTATAAAAAAAGCAGACTGAACAGAGATAAAATCTTCATTCAAGCAAGCGACAAAACCATCACTGGTCTGATGAAAAACCTTTTCCTCGCCTGTTTTATAACGCAGGTAAATCCTCGCTGGAGGAAAATCCAGAAGTGAATTCCGGCCTCTATCACGCCTGTCTCTCTGCCTGCCCCCACCCCCATCCCCCAACCCCCTCCGCTTAACCTCACTTCCCTTCCCTTCCCACTTTTTCTCTTCACCTTTCTCTTTCCCTCTTTCAAGCGCTCGCATATTTACGTACATATATAGGCCTACACACGCGCACGCACACACACACACACACACACACACACACACACACACACACACACACACACACACACACACACACACACACACACACACACACACACACACACACACACGAAGCCTCCTCTTTCCTCTCCAAAATACCAGCAATAACGAAGCCCATCACAAGCACTCGACCTGCAATCTAGCCAGTGTTACCAGAACCCTGACAGCCTGGCGCAGCACAGCTAAATCGCCAATAATAACAAAGACCTTAACTCCTCCACATCCCCTCCCCTCCCCCCTCTAACCCCTCAAACCCCAACCTTCCCTCCCCTCCCAAACCGGCCAGCTTGTGCACGTAACCTCACTACCACACCAAACCTCCCCACCACCTCTCCCTTGCCCCCACCCATCCACCCCCACCACCTCTCCTTCACACCCACCCCCATCTTCCCCACCACCTCTCCTTCGCCCCAACCCCCTCCCCCTCCCCAGCCGCCGCCTGAAGCCAAGCGCCACGAATATGATGTCACACCGAGCGGCGAATTTCCAGGCCTCACAATTGGCGCATCAATACGAAATCCCAAAGGCAAACAGACGCCATTCTCACCTCCTCATATTGGGAGCGGCGGACCTTTCGTAAACCCCTGTCCTCATTTTCGCACGGGTTTGGCAAGGGATTAAGTCCCGCGTCCTGGTCGAGGCGACGTGATGGTGGTGGGGGAGAGGAGGTGGTGGGGGAGAGGAGGTGGTGGGGGAGAGGAGGTGGTGGGGGAGAGGAGGGGTGGGGGAGAGGAGGGGGTGGGGATCGATGGAGGGGTGTGTGGTGGTGATGGAGGGGGGGTGAGTACTGGGATGGTGGATGTATGGTGAGGACCTCGCTAAGCGGGGATGGTGGTTGGTTACACCGAACGCAGGTGATGGTGTAGGTGATGGTGACCGCGGCGATATGATACAAACAAACAAAAAAAAGAGAAAAGGGAATCAAAAAGACGGAGAAACTGAGAAAAAAATAGTGAGACAAACACAACAGGGTAATCAGATGAAAGCGGACAGTGACAGACAGACACACACACACACACACAGAGGAATAAACGGCAATAAAAGTACACAGGAAAAGAGGAAACGTCACAGCAGGATGTTAAACAGGTTTCTGGAGTCCGGCGCCGCGACCTGTAGGAAAACGTGAGGCGCTGCACTTTGGACACTTAAGAGTCCACGTGGTAGGTAGGCAGCCTGCAGTGCGGGGCATGGGCAGGGGGGGGAGGGTAAGGGTGGCATGGGAAAGGGAGGGGAGGGTATAAGGAGAGTGGGGAAGGGAGGGAGGAGAGTCACAGAGGGGGGTAGTCAACCCACAAATGTCCTCCAGCGGTTAAGCCTCAAAACCTACAAAAATAAATCCACAGGTAGAATTATACCCATCTCATTTGCCTCCAGGTACACAGGTCTTCGGGTCTGGTGGAATTCCGTCGATCCTCAACTGCTACGGAGATTAAGAAGCTCTCACAAGCTAAGCTTCTCATAACAAAAAGAGGAAAAATCATTCGATGTGCGGAGATTAGTGTTTTATGCAGAACTTCCGCCATAGTCCTATGTCCACACCAAAGAGAGTATGCGCATGCATGCACACACACACACACACACACACACACACACAAACAGGGAGGGGGAGAGGAGAAGAAAGAGGGAGGGAGGGAGGGAGGGTGTGAGGGAGGGAGGGAGGGAGGGAGGGAGGGAGGGAGGGAGGGAGGGAGGGAGGGAGGGAGGGAGGGAGGGAGGGAGGGAGGAGAGAGAGAGAGAGAGAGAGAGAGAGAGAGAGAGAGAGAGAGAGAGAGAGAGAGAGAGAGAGAGAGAGAGAGAGATGCATGTACATACCTAGACCCTACATACACAGACAGAGAGAGAGACAGACAGACAGACGATAAACACGAAACGACCCGCAAAGAAAAGCAAAAATTCCCCAGCCACCCTCCCCCAAATCCGCCTCATCACGGTCGCTCACTCTGCCTGCCGCCGCTGCATCGAGAGGATCTTTCGAGGGGGGAAAAAGATCTTTCCCTGGCCGCTTCAGGAAACCGTCTCCGTCATTAATCAAGAGTTTCTACTTTCTCACTTTTAAGCCTCTTTCCTTGGCAGTCGTTTCTTGTGAGGAGAGAATTCTTTTTTCTTTCTTTCTTTCCTTCAAGCGCACAGTAGCCTGACCGACCGGTTATTTATTTAGAGCTTGCCAAGTTCAAAAATACGGCTTTAGTTTATTCGTAAATGGATTATAGATAGAAAGGTGCGTGTATATATGAATATGTGTGTGTGTGTGTGTGTGTGTGTGTGTGTGTGTGTGTGTGTGTGTGTGTGTGTGTGTGTGTGTGTGTGTGTGTGTGTGTGTGTATGTATGTTGTATGTATGTATGTGTGTGTGTGTGTGTGTGTGTGTGTGTGTGTGTGTGTGGGGGTGTGTGTGTGTGTGTGTGTGTGTGTGTGTGTGTGTGGTGAGAGAGAGAGAGAGAGAGAGAGAGAGAGGAGAGAGAGAGAGAGAGAGAGAGAGAGAGAGAGAGAGAGAGAAGACACACACGGGTACAATACACATTACAGAACTAAAAACCAAATCCCATCCCTAAATTACAAGTTAGCCCCAATGGATCCCCAAAATACAAAAGGGGGCAACCCTAGTGACCCTAAATTGACCTCCAAACTATCCCCGTGAATCCCAGTCATTCAAGGAGGCGCGGGATTAACAAGATTCATAGGCCTATAAGAACCTGGTTTTCCTGTAGGCTCAGGCGGGCGAGGAGCGACAGAATGAAAGGGAGGAGCGAGAGAGAGAGGAAGAGAGAAAGAGGAAAAAAGGCCGTGTTTATTCTGCGTCTCTTTACCTGTAGGATAGGTGGCCATGCTCCTTAATTAACAGTGGACAGCGATTGATTAATTTCGCGTCTTATATATACACATATAACATTATTTCTATTATGTGGTTATATATTTAGCCTACTTAGACAGAAACTAGATATAGTTTGTTTAGGTGTGTGTGTGTGTGTGTGTGTGTGTGTGTGTGTGTGTGTGTGTGTGTGTGTGTGTGTGTGTGTGTGTGTGTGTGTGTGTGTGTGTGTGTGTGTGTGTGCGCGCGCGCGCGTGCGTGCATGTGCGTGAGTGCATGATTTATATTAATACCGACACAAGCCGTAACTGTTAAAAAAAGGCAATTATTAGTATGGCAACATCGCGGCAACGAAGTGTCAAGTGCTACCCATCACAACCCCTAACGTCTTTACATACACGTGACACACTAAAAAATAAAGGAAATCACAAAACCAATAGTTCAAATACGGGGCCTTAAATCTCTACCACGAAAAAATAAAGACCCAGAACCACGAAAACTGGTGTCTGGCAACCATAGCCAAAGCTGCATTTTAACAAACTCGACTTTAAATCAAAACTACAGCGAATTCTGTTACCTAATCAGACTCCATTAAACGGAGGGCAAATCTGCATTTTAATAAGGCTTAATATCCAATATAAACACCGCCAGATTTTTATTCGCTTCACACGTTATTCTACCCGTAAGGAGACGGCTTTCGAACCTGACAAACTTAACTAATCCTTAAAACCTCGCCTTGGTTTCGCACAAATAAGAGATTTGTTTAAAAAAAAAAACGAAACTTCAAATTAACCTCCTGGTAAGCCACACATCCGCTTTGCATCCACCATCCGCATACGAAATCATCCAGAAGAAATAATTTCATTTAGGGAACCGCGCTGTGCTAAGTTTATTGATGCAATTAAGCGGTCTCGTCCCTCCCTCGCGCCACACTGTCTGGCAGCGGTGGAGAGAGACCTCAGTGTTGCCAACTTACACGCCAAACACGTCATACATTCGAAAACCTTTTTTTAAATATATTTTTAAAAGATTCCTAGACGGTGTTTTGGGGGGTTCATTCGAAGATACGTTACGAGTCTCCAGCGTTCGTATTACATCGGTTAAGATAATAATAATGCCTAATGATCCAATAAAGCGAACCACGAGATAACGAAACAGGGAACAGGTAAGAGCGGAGAGGACAAGCATACACTGTAGCCCTGTGCGAGGCTAGGCGGTTGCCTGCCCTCCACGAGCGTCTACAACGAATATAGTAATATTTACAATTCCCTTACCGTCTTTTTAATACACAAACTCACACACGTCCACCTTATTCCACCCACGAGTCCTCGGACCAATACAACGAAACGGCAGGGGCGTTCCGGATCTCGAATTTCGCCGCAAGTAAAAGGGGGGGGGGGGGAAGCCTTTTTATCGTCCAAAGAAACCGAGCTGGATAGAAGGGTATCTGTCATCCACGTTTTGAATGGAGTCCAGAGTGCTCGGAGTACAACCACCTCATTCAACTCGGGCCGACGCACACCAACAGTTACACCTTTGCGAAGTACATTGGCGAGTAAGCAGGAATCCTATGATTTGAAAGGTTTTCAGCTAGATAATATCCTTGTACATCGTAGCAATTCAAAAATACTTTACCCTTGGTTAATTATACATCCGAAAAATAATTACCATACGAACAAACTACGTTCGGGAAAATATTTTTAAAAACTAAATGTCACCATGAATAAGTAAATAACTAGACATATATACACACCCATCTTTAACAACAGTAAATAACATTGATAATAATCTACCTTATCTACCTACCGTAGAAAAGGGAATTATCTACCACGCCATCCCCCTAAAAAACCAGTCTCGTTTCAACCAAACAACTGTCGTGGACTGTCACACACGTATCACATTTTTTTCTCCATATTTTTTAGGTCTTTCGAGTAAAAAAAAAATGCAAGTTTGAGCTAACCATGAATACTGTGATGAAACCGTTTCGTGGAAGCTGGCCATCCTCACGTGCCCTGGACCTCTCTCTCTCTCTCTCTCTCTCTCTCTCTCTCTCTCTCTCTCTCTCTCTCTCTCTCTCTCTCTCTCTCTCTCTCTCTCTCTCCCCCCCTCTCTCCCCCCCCCCCTCTCTCTCTCTCTCTCTCTCTCTCTCTCTCTCTCTCTCTCTCTCTCTCTCATCTCCACTTTCCCGTCTATCTTCTCAGTATTAATCTTGCATCATGCTTTTACAACTTTCCGAGTATCGAGAATAAATCTACTTTCGTGTTACGTGGTGCGTGTTCGGCTGTGTACGCGTGTAAGTATATTGTATGTAAGAGATTATCTTTTGTGTCTAGGCGATAGATAGATAGATAGATAGAGAAAGAAGCAGAGAGAGAGAGAGAGAGAGAGGAGAGAGAGAGAGAGGAGAGAGAGAGAGAGAGAGAGAGAGAGAGAGAGAGAGAGAGGAGAGAGAGAGAAAGAGAGAGAAGAGAGAAAAAGAGAGAGAGAGAAAAAAAAGAGAGAGAGAAAGAGAGAGCAGCAGAGAGAGAGAAAGAGAGAGAAGAGACAGAGAGCGTCTGCTGACTCGCGTGGCCTGAGCTCATCAGCTCCCTATTAGCCCTGGTTCATGCAGCGACGGCAGAGCTCACCAACAAAGGCAAAACACCCATTACAATTACTCCCATTAACATTCCCTCTCCCTAAATAGCACACTGGAAACATGTCAGTCGTTAAACTAGGACTGGCCTGACCAACAAAATGCTGGGAGAGAATTTACTTTTTTTTTGAGTGCGGGGGATTTTGGAGAGTAGGGTGAGAGGGGGGGGGGAGAGGGCGATTTCCCCTTTTACGACTAAATGGCAATAGCCCAAAATCCCTCCCCCCGGCCCCCCCAACAAAAAAAAAAACGAGATAAATGATCGGGTCAAGAGAGGAACTTAACAATTTAGTGCAACATTGAAAAGGAAATGTTACCAGTACGAACATTTTACCAATATCGGGAGAGGCTAAGGTGTCTGATCGGGTGAGAAATCGACAAAATGATGAATCCTCACTCACTCGCTTCACCATCACACACTTTCAATACGAATTTTGAGTTTTCGTATTTGTTTTTTTTATCCCGAAATGTGCTCTGAAATCCGGAAAAAAGAGGAGAGCTGATAGACCAAAGTTATGATTAATATGATCTTAATAAACATATGTTCTATTTACTTCTCGAACCTTATGCTTTTTTTAAGAGTTTGAAATGAAATTGTAAATTATCGTCTTGAGTTACGAATCCTCCCCCCCCCCTCTTCTCTCACTCTCTCTCTCTCTCTCTCTCTCTCTCTCTCTCTCTCTCTCTCTCTCTCTCTCTCTCTCTCTCTCTCTCTCTCTCTCCCTCTTCCCCTCTCTCTCCCTCCCTCCCTCTCTTATGCCATATTGCATGATCTAATAAAACAACTCTTACATAACACACCGGGTTTAAGAAAGCGAAACTGGAGGAGGAAAGCCATCGATAAATGTTTAAAAATATATAAAAACGACGAAAAATAAAGCTCAATGGAAGGTGGGACATTTTAAGTCAGCGGACTGAGTCGAAGCTGGTGGATGTTGCGCCATCAATCAATCATTTGGGGAATGTGACAACGACCGTCATCCTGAAACTCTGAAGTTAACTGAATGCGAGAAAGAAGAGAAGAGATGAGAAGAGAAAAGAGAGAAGGAGAGAAGAGAAAATGTAGCGTGAGAAAATAGAGAAGAGAAAAGAAGAGAAGAGAAGAGAAGAGAAGAGAAGGGAAGGGAAAAGAAGAGAAGAGAAGAGAAAAGGGAGAGTAAGAAAAGAGAGAAGAGGAGATAGATAGATGGATTGATAGAGAGGGAGACAGAGAATCACATATCGCACAACCTATTACATTCGGATGTAATTATGCAAACGTATAAATCCAACATTTGCAAAATTCACGAAAATAATGCACCTGTCTAATTCCTAGTTCAGCAAGGGGGGAATCCATTAATAATGAAATAATTCCCTCGCAATCAATACCCGAAACACAGACACACTAAACAGGCAGCGCAGATAAATATAACATCATGTCAATACACATTAAATAAGAAAGACACGCAAAGAGCATTGGCATGTCTTTGTGTCCACATTTTTCTGCTTTTAAACTATCATCACGAACGATCATTTCAGCACTGGACGAGGGGGGGGGCACACTTAGCTAGTAATACCACTG
>NC_051395.1:3525310-3547810 GCF_015228065.2 Penaeus monodon
ATTAAAAAAACCGCCCCCAACCGAAAAACAAAAAAAACAATTATTAGTATGGCAATCGGGGAAAAAAACAAGTGTCAAGGCTCCCCATCAAACCCCAAAAACCCCGTTTTACTTTACAACGTGACACACTAAAAAATAAAGGAAATCAAAAAAAACCCAATATTCAAATACGGGGCCTTAAACTCTTACCACGAAAAAAATTAAAGACCCAGAACCACGAAAACGGGTGTCTGGCAACCATAGCCAAAGCTGCATTTTAAAAACTCGACTTTAAATCAAAACTACAGGCGAATTCTGTTACCTAATCAGACTCCATTAAACGGAAGGGCAAACGCATTTTTTTAAGGCTTAATATCCAATATAAACACCGCCAGATTTTTATTCGCTTCACACGTTATTCTACCCGTAAGGGAGACGGCTTTCGAACCTGAAAAAAACTTAACTAATCCTTAAAACCTCGCCTTGGTTTCCGCAACAAAAAAGAGATTTGTTTAAAAAAAAAAAAAAAACAAAAAAAACTTAAAATTTAACCTCCTGGTAAGCCACACATCCGCTTGCATCCACCATTCCGCATACGAAATAATCCAGAAGAAATAATTTCATTTGGGGGAAACCGCGCTGTGCTAAGTTTATTGTTTGCAATTAAGCGGTTTTTTCGTCCCTCCCTCCGGCCACACGTTCTGGCAGCGGGGGGGAGAGAGACCTCAGTGTTGCCAACTTACACGCCAAAAACACGTCATACATTCGAAAACCTTTTTTTAAATATATTTTTAAAAGATTCCTAGACGGTGTTTTGGGGGGTTCATTCGAAGATACGTTACGAGTCTCCAGCGTTCGGTATTACATCGGTAAGATATAATAACCCTAATGATCAATAAAGCGAACCACGAGATAACGAAACAGGGAACGGGTAAGAGCGGAGAGGACAAGCATACACTGTAGCCCTGTGCGAGGCATAGGCGGTTGCCTGCCCTCCACAGGGGTCTACAACGAATATAGTAATATTTCCCAATTCCCTTACCGTCTTTTTAATACACAAACTCACACACGTCCACCTTATTCCACCCACGAGTCCTCGGACCAATTTCAACGAAACGGCAGGGGCGTTCCGGATCTCGAATTTCGCCGCAAGTAAAAGGGGGGGGGGGGGAAGCCTTTTATCGTCCAAAGAAAACCGAGCTTGGATAGAAGGGTATCTGTCATCCACGTTTTGAATGGAGTCCAGAGGTGCTCGGAGTACAACCACCTCATTCAACTCGGGCCGACGCACCCAACATTACACCTTTGCGAAGTACATTGGCGGGGTAAGCAGGAATCCTATGTTTTTGAAAGGGTTTTCAGCTAGATAATCCTTGTACATCGTAGCAATTCAAAAATACTTTACCCTTGGTTAATTATACACCCGAAAAAAATTACCATACGAACAAAACTACGTCGGGAAAATATTTTAAAAACAAAATTTGTCACCGAATAAGTAAATAAACTAGACATATATCCCACACCCATCTTTAAAAAACAGTAAATAACATTGAAATAATCTACCTTATCTACCTACCGTAGAAAAAGGAATTATTACCACGCCATCCCCCAAAAAAAAAACCAGTCTCTTTTTCAACCAACCAAACTGTCGTGGAAAACTGTCACACCACGTATCACTTTTTTTTTTCCCATATTTTTTAGGTTTTTCGAGTAAAAAAAAAAATGCAAGTTTGAGCTAACCATGAAATTACTGTGATGAAACCCTTTTCGTGGAAGCTGGCCACCTCACGTGCCTGGACCTCTCTCTCTCTCCTTCTCTCTCTCTCCTCTCTCTCTCTCTCTCTCCCCTCTCTCTCTTTGTGTCTTTCTCTCTCTCTCTCTTTTCTCTCTCCCCCCCTTTTCTCCCCCCCCCTCTCTCTCTCTCCCCTCTTTTCTCCTCTCTCTTCTTTTCCTCTCCTCTCTCTCCTCTTTATCTCCCCACTTTCCGTCTATTTTTCTCAGTATTAATCTTGCATCATGCTTTTACAACTTTCCGAGTATCGAGAATAAATCTACTTTCGTGTTACGTGGTGCGTGTTCGGCTGTGTACGCGTGTAAGTATATTGTATGTAAGAGATTATCTTTTGTGTCTAGGCGATAGATAGATAGATAGATAGAGAAAGAAGCAGAGAGAGAGGAGAAGGAGAGAGAAGGAGAGAGAGAAGAGAGAGGAGAGGAGAGAGAGAGAGAGCGGAGGGGAGAGAGAGATAGAGGAGAGAGAGAGGGAGGAAGGAAGAGAGAAGAAGAGAGAGAAAAAAAAAAAAGGGGAAAAGAAAAAACAAAGAGAGAGAGAAAGAGAGAGCAAGCAGAGAGGTGGAGGGGGACGGGGGAGCGGGCTGTGACTCGCGTTGGCCCGAGCTCACGCTCCCTATTTGCCATGGTTCATGCAGCGGGGCGGAAGGTACTCACCAACAAAGGCCCCAAAACCCCATTTCAATATTCCATTAACATTCCCTCTCCCTAAATAGCCACTGGAAACCATTTCAGTCGTTAAACTAGGACTGGCCTGACCAACAAAATGCTGGGAAGAGAATTTACTTTTTTTTTGAAGTGCGGGGGATTTTGGAGAGTAGGGTGAGAGGGGGGGGGGAGAGGGCGATTTCCCCTTTTACGACTAAATGGCAATAGCCCAAAATCCCTCCCCCCGGCCCCCCCAACAAAAAAAAAAACGAGATAAATGATCGGGTCAAGAGAGGAACTTAAAAATTTTAGTGAAACATTGAAAAGGAAATGTTACCAGTACGAACATTTTAAAACCAATATCGGGAGAGGCTAAGGTGTCTGACGGTGAGAAATCGACAAAGATGATCCTCACTCACTCGCTTCACCATCACACATTTTTAATACGAATTTTGAGTTTTCGTATTTGTTTTTTTTATCCCGAAAATTTTCTCTGAAATTTCCGGGAAAAAGGGAAAGCTGATAGACCAAAGTTATGATTAATATGATCTTAATAAACATATGTTCTATTTACTTCTCGAACCTTATGCTTTTTTAAGAGTTTGAAATGAAATTGTAAAATTTTGTCTTGAGTTACGAATCCTCCCCCCCCCTCTTCTCTCACTCTTCTCCTCTTCTTCTCTCTCTTCTCTCTCTCTCTCTCTCTCCTCTCTCTTCTCTCTCTTCTTTCTCTCCCTCTTCCCCTTCTCCCTCCCCCTCCTCTCTTTTGCCATATTGCATGATCTAATAAAACAACTCTTACATAACACAACGGGTTTTAAGAAAGCGAAATGGAGGAGGGAAAGCCATCGATAAATGTTTAAAAATATATAAAAACGACGAAAAATAAAGCTCAATGGAAGGTGGGACATTTAAGGGCAGCGGACTGAGTCGAAGCTGGTGGATGTTGCGCCATCAATCAATCATTTGGGGGGAAAGTGACAACGACCGTCATCCTGAAACTCTGAAGGTAACTGAATGCGAGAAAGAAGAGAAGAGATGAGAAGAGAAAAAAGAGAGAAGGAGAGAAAAAGAAAATGTAGCGGAGAAAATAGAGAAGAGAAAAAGAAGAGAAGAGAAGAGAAGAGAAGAGAAGGGAAGGGAAAGAAGAGAAGAAGAAGAGAAAAGGGAGAGTAAGAAAAGAGAGAAGAGGAGATAGATAGATGGTTTGATAGAGAGGGAGACAGAGAATCACATATCGAAACAACCTATTACAT
Organism: Penaeus monodon; assembly: GCF_015228065.2. Classification (NCBI taxonomy): domain Eukaryota; kingdom Metazoa; phylum Arthropoda; class Malacostraca; order Decapoda; family Penaeidae; genus Penaeus; species Penaeus monodon. The sequence continues at coordinate 3,528,985 of NC_051395.1, forward strand.
TCGGATGTAATTATGCAAACGTATATAAATCCAACATTTGCAAAATTCACGGAAAATAATGCACCTGTCTAATTCCTAGTTCAGCAAGGGGGGAATCCATTAATAATAAAAATAATTCCCTCGCAATCAATACCCGGGAAACACAGACACACTAAACAGGCAGCGCAGATAAATAATAACATCATGTCAATACACATTAAATAAGAAAGACACGCAAAGAGCATTGGCATGTCTTTGTGTCCACATTTTTCTGCTTTTAAACTATCATCACGAACGATCATTTCAGCACGGAAGGGGGGGGGGCACACTTAGCTAGTAATACCACTGCATTATTTCCCTCCAGTTCCCTAATGGATGCATTTTCCAAACATCTTTATATTTGTGCGTGTCTGCATTACATATATATATATATTTTATATATATATATATATATATATATATATATATATGTGTGGTGTGTGTGGTGTGTGGGGTGTGTGGTGTTGTGTGTGTGTGTTTTGTAGTGTGTGTGTGTGGTGTGTGTGTTGTGTGTGTGTGTGCGTGTGTGTGCGTGTGTGCGCAAAAAACACGCATCTACACATGCATGTAATGCAGTATATCTTATGATACGAACAGCGATTCCCTTTCGTTTATTCTTGCTGTTAGTCATTCTCTCTCTCTCTCTCTCATGCATTCGCTTCTTCATGCTGACAATTACACACTCGCCTTAAGACAATTTGTTTGCAGTCACGTGACGAGCCAATGCTTGCTGTGGAAGCACGCAAAGCACCTTCTCCTCCTCCTCCTCTAACTCTTAATCTATCCACTTCTCAAATCCAAGCCTTTTAAATACCAAACACACACGATAATGAAATTTTTTTAAAAATGCAATCCAGTCATAAAACTATTTTTGTCTTATGTCCAACTTTTGAAAATATAGTTCCCATGCAAATTGCAGAAAATCCATTTGTAATAACATCCAACAATCAAGTAATATTAATTACGGTGGTAATAATAATAATAATAACGATAGTATAATTACTACTATTTACAGCAACAACAATAGTTACAATAATAGCGATTAATAATATATGATAATAGCAGCCTAATAATAATAAAAATCACTTTGCAACTTGCAGTTTCAATTTGAACCGCCTCTCCTTCCTTTCTACTTCTACTGCAGTCTTAATTATTGATAAGGTTTAGCAGTGAAATCAATAACGAGTGATTTACTGGCCTATCGGGCGCGATAATACCATTAACTTAGACACGAACTTAAATCTCTATCTATGTATTCGAGAAAAAATCACAAACACGAAATGTGATGAAATTAATCCCCTCGTAATTCATTTCTAATCCCTACTCTCAGCCGAATCGACAACTTTAACAAACTTAGTACGAACTTTGGCCCCAACAACATTCTGAAAACAAATATTTATGAACTTAAGCAACTCCTAAAAACTACTCCGGCATATATAAATAAATTAAATATATTTGCTTCTCAACATTTTTCTTTTCTTTCTTCAGAAAAAAAAGTATGTTATATAGCTATTCAATACACCTTTTCTTACCACTTTAAAGGGTAAAATATTCACAATATTAACTCGTAAGTTACATACAAAAATAGTTGACGAGAAGTTTTCAAGTTGTTGATATGTATCTAAATTGTTTTTTTTTATTCTCCTACGTTAAACAAGATAACATGCAACTACCCAATACATCTTGGCAATCAAAGAACACTCATGCTACATGCAAATTTGAGTGAGTGCAATCTACAGGCATACGATACGCCGGTAACAAAAAGGAAAAAAAGAAAGAAAAAAAAAGTTTTCCAAACTTACGTTTTCGTTTAAAATCCAAATAATATTAATCCACACGTTTAGGGTATAATCCTTTTGGGTTCACTGAACAATGCACCATATAGAGCTCCGATTGGGTAACACTTTATAACACGTCACAATAATATTCCCACTGGTAAGGGTCGAGAAACGAGAAAAAACTTAGCCACACAAGACCACAGTAACACCCTACTATGAAACACTTTCACGGTACAACTGACTTGCGAGTCTGTTTGGACCTCGAGACTCTCGTAGCCAAAGTCCCTCCGCGCTTGTGATTGGCCGCGCGCCGGGCTACGTCACATCTAAGGCGCGCTGTGATTGGCTCATCGTTCGTGACGTCACTGCACCGCGTCTTTTTAAGCACAAGGGGAACTCCATTCAGGTAGAGATAAAAAATATGTTAATAATTGTTTAATTTCTATGAAATTAAGATGTAAATATCGGTTATAGATGTCACGGGTAAGATCTGGATATAGGAGATATAGTCAAGAAGCTTGCGCCCGTCTTTGTCTTTAATATATTGGAAACAATGTGATACTGACAATGCTATCATATAACGGACTATTCTTAAATCATTCTTAATCTATCCTGAAACATCAAGAATCCCCTGGTTGCCAAATAAACATGTAAACACAATCACAGCAAAGCGATAGCAGAGGCCATAAAGATTACAAACGCTATTATGGCGATCTCTCGAAACAGTAATTTTGGGACTCTCTCGTTTTCCATTTCTTCTGTTAATCCCATCAATCACGAATTGTAGATTCTGTTACATGACCTTTTTTTCTTATCATTAGCCTTGCGTCAGTGTGTCGCTCACAGAAGGTTATGTCACAGGTCTAAGATCTTTGGAGTGTTTCATGGTCAGGTCGTGGATATGGAGAGGCAGGGGGAGGAAGGGAGGGGGGTTATCCTAATTCCAACCCCCTCCTCTCCCTCTTCCTCTTCTCTCCCCATTCTTTTCACTCTTCCTCATCGCACCATCTCCCCCTTTCTCCTTCATTCTCCATTTTCCTCTTCACTCTCTTCCTCCTCCTCCTCCTCCTTTCTCCTCTTCTTCCCCTCCTTCTCCTCCTCCTCTCCTCCTCCTCCTCCTTCCTCCTTCTCTCCTCCTCGTCTCTCCTTTTTCCTCTCCTCCCCCCTGCTCCCCTCCCTCCTCTCTCCTTCCCTCTTCCTCCCCATCTTTCCACCCTGATCTCCTTCCTTTTGTTTCCTTCTCTCTTCCCTTTTCCCCTTTTCCCCTTCTTTCTACCATCCTCCCCCCTTTCCCTTCCCCATCCTTTTTCCCATTCCCCTTTCTCCCCCTTCTTTCTCTCCTCCTTATTCTCCCACGCGCCTCTTTTTATCTTCTCACCTCTTCCTCTATCCTCTCCACCTCCTCCACCTCCTTCCTCCTCCTCCTCCTCCCCCTCCCCATCCCCATCCCCAACCCCACCCCCCCCCTTCCACCTCTCCTCCTCTTCCCACTTCTCCTCCCTTCCCCCTCCCTTCTCCCCCTCCCTTCCCCCTCCCTTCTCCGCAAAGTCCAGCGGTGACTTGCTGACTGATCACGTACTTATGCCCCCCCGCAGTGTCTCTGATTACGTAAACAGTTTTCCCCCAAAGTCAGAGATCGCATGACTTGACAGGGGAGGGAGGGGGGAGGGGGGAGGGAGGAAGGGCATAATGGGGGGTGGGGGTGGTGATGACCCAATGGGAAAAAATGGTGAAGTCTGACCTGCGATTTTCATGATTTAATTGATTTTCGTCGAAGGAAAATTTCAAATATTTTTTTCTCATATATATAAAGAAATGCATAAAGAGATAAATAATTACACACATACACACACACACACACAAAATATATATATATATATATATATTATATTTAAAATATATATATATATATATATATATTATATATATAATGTGTATATATATATATTATATATATATATATATATATATATATATTTTTATATTTTATACTATATATGTGTTGTGGTGTGTGTGTGTGTGTGTGGTGTGTGTGTGTGTGTGTGGTGTGTGTTGTGTGTGTGTGGTGTGGTGTGTGTGTATGTATGTATGTATGTATACATACATTGTGTGTATATATATATATGATTAATAATGATAATATAAATATATTATATATAAAATGTATATATATATATATATATTAGTGTGTGGTATGTGTGTGTGTGGTGTGGTGTGTGTGTGTGTGTGTGTGTGTGTGTGTGTGTGTGTGTTGTGATGATTAGATAGATAGATGATAGATAAATAGCAGACAGATAGAAGATAGAAGATAAAGAGATAGTAGATAGATATCGTGCGGGCACGGCGCGTGGTGTGGTGGGGTATATGCATATAATAGATATACATAGTAATAGAATATATAGATAATATATAATATATAGATATATATATAATAATATATATTTGTGGTGTGTGGTGTGATGTGTGTGTGTGTGTGTGTGTGGGGTTGGTGTGGGGTTGTGTGGTGTGTGTAGGGTGGTGTGTGTGTGTATATATACATAATATACACTAACATAGCAGGAGAGAATGAAAGACAGAGAATGATATAGGATAAACAGATAAGGTAGATGACAGATAGACAGACAGATAGAAAATAAAAAGAAATAATAGAAGATAGATAGACAGATAGAGAATATAAAAAACAAAACAAAAAACAACACACACAAACAACGAAACAACAAACAGAACAATAAATAGATATATAGTATATAGATAGATGATATAATAAGATAAATATATAGATAAGAGATATATAATATAAGTAGATATGTATGTATATATAAGGGTGTGAGTGTGAGTGTGTGAGGGTATGTATAGATAGATATATATATAGATATAAGAATAGATGAAGGAATAGAGAGATAATAAGAGAGAGAGAGAGAGAGAGAGAGAGAGAGAGAGGAGAGAGAGAGAGAGAGAGAGGAGAGAGGAGAGGGGAGAGAGAGGAAGGAAGAAGGAAAGAGAGAGAGGGAGAGAGAGCGAGAGGAGAGAGAGAGAGAGAGGAGAGAGAGAGAGGGGAGAGAAGAAAGCGAGGGGAGAGAGGAGAGAGAGAGAGAGAGAGAAAAGAGAGAGAAGAGAGAGAGAGAGAGAGAGAGGAGAGAGAGAGAGAGAGAGAGAGAGAGAGAGAGAGAGAGAGAGAGAGAGAGAGAGAGAGAGAGAGAGAGAGAAGAGAAGAGAGAGAAAGCGAGAGAGAGATAGAGAAGAGAGAGAGAGGAGAGAGAAGGAGAGAGAGGAGAGAGTAAGAGAGAGAGAGAGAGAGGAGAGAGAGAGAGAGAGAGAGAGAGAGAGAGAGAGAGAGAGAGAGATAAGGAAACAGCGAGAGCGTTATAACAACATCTGCCCACCTCACCCGCTCGATACGTCCATGTTAAAGTCAGAATATGCAGCGAAGATTTGATCATTCTGCAGGTGCTGGATGAACAGACAGGCGAGGACAAGCTGGTGACTGATGTGTCTGATCAACGTCGCTCTATAATTGCAACAGTGCTTCAAAATGAAAATAAAAAGCTTCAAAATATTGAAGAGACGCTCTGTTACACTGGATTCTCATGTGTTTGTTCAAATATAGAAATGGTTGTTTATCTCGAGGGTGCAACACTAGCTGTGAATTATTTATTTTTAACAATGTCATTTAAAAAAAAAATGCGATACACCAATTCCCTCGGTAGTTTTTAACAACTTAACAGTGAAAACCAACAAATATATCTGAATGTCAAATATTTTTCGAGACTTGAGTCAGTAATCTTCCTTTTTAATCGAAAGGTTCTCGATATCTTGGCATGAACAGAGAAAGTATGAGAGAGAAAGAACAAACAGACAGATAGCTAATCGGTCAGTCTACGCATATAGGCAGACAGACAGATAGACAACCAGAAAGACATACAACCAGTCAGCCAGCCAGCCAGTCAGTCAGCCAGCCAGCCAACCAGCTAGCCAACCAGCCAGCCAGCCAGCCAGATAGCCAGCCAGCCAGCCAGCCAGATAGTTAGCCAGCCAGATAGCCAGCCAGCCAGCCAGACAGACAGACTTACAGGCAGTCAAAATATGTAGCCAACAAGCCAAGCAACCAGGGGGTCAGACAGATAAACAGACAGAAAAAAACAGCCAGACAGAAAAAACATACAACCAGCCAGACAGACAGACACAGACATACATACAGACATACAGCCAGACCAGCCAGCCAGCCAACCAAAACATGCAGTCAGCAAGACAGACAGACAGACAGACAGACAGACAGACAGACAGATAGACAGCCAACCAAAACATGCAGTCAGCAAGACAGACAGACAGACAGACAGACAGACAGCCAACCAAAACAGAGAGACCGACAGACCCATAGGAAATGTTCCCTCAGGCGCCAGAGACGACCCTCGCCTGTTCTTCCTCTGTTTTGCATACGGGGAGCTGGGTCACGGCCGCAGCCTCGTGTTGACCAGGTACCAAACCCCCTGATCAATATTACAATCGAGAGATAATTAAAATCAAATCAACGAGCCGTCAATAAACGCGGGGTCTAATTTAAACAATTTGCGAAACTGTGCATATGATACGGATTTGCATATGAGCTTTGGTGACATGAAAATTGAACATTAACCCTCTGTGATTGGCTGCCATGTGATTATCACCGCGACTCAGCTGCTCTGTCATCGCCTCTTGTTCTCTTGTTATTAAGATAGACGCGGGTGCTATTTCCGATTCTTGAGTGAGAATAGTAATAGCAACAGCAATGCAATTCAACGAACAATGCTGATGATATGGCTATATTACTTTTTTCTGTTGTTTTTTCCCCTTTCCTTTCTCTCTTTCAGTTCTTCTTTTCGTTTTTTTTTTTGGGGGGGAGGGGAGGGGAGGGGGGTTGGGAGGAAGCGTATCCTAAAATATCTTTTGAGATTTGATAAAATATCCTCTATCATGTTTTTTTTTTTTTTTTTTTTTTTTTTTTTTTTTAATCAGTGTTGTTATTTATTCAGCTTTAGCTTTCTCATTATATCCAACCTTTCTTTAATTTCGTTAGTGTCAGTGCCACCATTATCATCACCATCATCATCACCACTATCATTACTATAATTTCTGTCACCACTATCATCACTATCATTACTGTCATCACTATCATCATTATCATTACTACCATTAGTGTCACCATTATCATCACCATCATCTGTGGTGTTTCCGAGCGGTCGTAGGCTTTACTTATTTTTTATCTAATATTTAACATTCCACAATTAAATGGTAAACTGCCACCACTGACCTTTGAGGAGTGTCAGGTCTCCAATACTTGGGATTAATTAATATCAAGAGGAAAACTGAAAGATTGTTTTCACTTCATTATTTATTGACTTATTTAATATTGCCTTAATCTTGGGTTCTAGAATTTTCTAAGTTAAAACTTGGGAGATCCGTACAATAATTGTTCGAGTAACTCACCGGGTAACAGGTTCAGATGCACCTAGTGTGGGGTCTGCTCTGAGACTGACGACTTTTCGTCACACATTTTGTCGCTCAGCCTGGCTCTCATATCTTTCTCTTCTTTTCATTGGTTCTTTTTCCATACACATTTCTTCATTGGTTATTTCTTGTCCAATGACCATATTCCTATGGTTAAGACACGCCTACACTAACAACAGTACTCTGTTGTCCACGTTTTCCACGTTTTCCCACGTCTGATCCTGAGCCAGGTCAAAAGCTATAACTCTGTCCATTTCGACCGATAGGTCATTGGGGTGCGAAAACCACATACAAACAAAGGTTAGGTCTACTCGCCATGTGGTGTATATCTGGGTAAGACTCTCTTGAGTTACTTCACTTGTTTCAATATTTCACTTGTTAAGGGATACCCCAGGCGTTACACCACAGACCCCCTTCTTCAGCTTCGTGTGTCCCACACGAATGACAGAAGTAAAACTTCAAACAGATCTCCCGAAATGGCAATGATAAGGATACAGTGATCCATAAATGTATTGCTGCTGGACAAGGGAAAAAACTCCACGTTCCCAATCACTGGGAGAGAATACAACCCTGTGTATCCACAGAACTGGACTCCTCCCAGGACATTGGACCGCCGAGATGAAAAACCTCTCCAGTACTCAGCAAAACAACTAGTATTTTAATCTGACTATACACTATATATCTGTCGGAATTGTTGACAGAGAATCATCAGGTAAAAATGCCCCGATACACTAAGTCTCGCATATGGTAATTGTCTCTATTGCACTGTAAAACGGGCACACTATGATGTCGCAGGGACGCCATATGAAGGTTCTTGCATAATGAGTCATCTGCACGTCTTCTTCACTGCTTCTGTAAGGGGTATTGATGTCATCTTCCAGTAGTGGGCATTAGCACCAAGCAGGGATCACCGTACGTCAGGACTTCAGCCAATAGGACAGGATTCCATGGTGCTAACAGACATCCAAAGAGACAGGAAATTCCAGCTGCAGGTGGACATCACTCTCCATGACAGGGCAGCACATAACTGTCAACTGTGGTTCCAGCAGCCAGCAGAATCATCACGGCAAGACATGTATGTGATGGCAGGATCTCGTCATTCCGTCAGTCTCAGGATCTGCAACAGCAATGATACGGCAGAAAAAACGGAACAGAGAACCCTGCATGAGCGGGAACAATAGGACAAGCATGAACCTGAATTATATGGGAGTACTCGAACAGCTTGTAGAATCTCCTTGCATAGTATATAATTATCATTATTATTAATATTATCGTCTATGCTTAAGATAATCTCTAGTGCTTGATGTACTTAAAAGTTAATCTTCACTTGAACACACAAAGCTAAGTCATGATGTTGCCATGAAGGAGTTTATACTTATTTAAATAATCTTAGGGTTTTTTGCCATGAAGGAGTTGGTAATCCTCTAGATTCCACTTCTAAAGTTTTCTGTTCAGTTCGTCGATCATGCCCCCAGCATAGCCAGTGCGAAAGACATGAAGCGAACCTAACAGTGCAGTCCAGAACAATGCGTTATAGGCAACCTCACTGCCCGCTTGCCAATAAGACCTTAGATGTGGCTAGCACCAAAAGCCTGAAAGACAAGGACACCACACTAGCTGCAGTACTGCGATTTGTGAAAATTGTAGGCTTACATTGTAGTAAATGCCTCATATCTTCCCCTTTTTTTTTTTTTTTTTTTTTTTTTTTTTTTTTTTTTTTTTTTTAAATTAGAGGGGTAGGCGTAACAGGGTCACACAAATCAGATGCGTCCATCTGACTGGCTCCCTTAATGCAGATGCGTCCATCTGACTGTTTCCTCTTACCCTCAGGGGTCGATACTACTCACGAACCTCCTTGGAAATGAAAAATGAGGAAACCCTCTACTTTCATAGAGTTTATGAATGGCTGTAAAATTGGCATGGAGACCCATAGTAGTAATAAATTAGGAAATCTCCAGCATCAGCACATTCAATTTTTATAGTGCTCAAGAATGGCTGAAAAAAAAATTTGGCATGGAGAACCATATAGGAAATCTCCAGCATCAGCACATTCTATTTTTATAGTGCTCAAGAATGGCTGAAAAAATTTGGATGGAGAACCATATAGGAAATCTCCAGCATCAGCACATTCTACTTTGTATTTATGCTCAATTTATCTCAGAGTGGCTGGTAAATTGGAATAGGAACATCCAATAGTTCGTTTAGCACAATAGTTAACTAGTTCCTTCCTGCTTCAGCTCACTCCACATTGAATTATACTCATTTACCAGGTTATTTCCCTTTGTTCTAGTGACTTGGGGGGGAAAAAAAATTTTGACCGGAGATTGTAGGCGGGCCCACCTGACAAGTTCCCCTCACCTCAAAGTCCATATCACTTTCCTTATCAGAACCTAGGGATGGGAAGAAGGCATCTCTTCCTCACTGTCACTATTAATTTGATCATGAACTGGGTATGCTCTCCTCACGTTTTACTCTCGTGAGATGACATGCATCCTTCTTTTTTTAATTCTATCAGTGTGCACCAATAATTCACGACCAGCCCGAATGCTTTTTAGCCTGTAGACTATATCACTAACTTTGGCTACTACACGGTAAGGTCCCTCAAACAAAGGTTGTAATTTTTTAGAAAATCCTGCCTTGGGCTGAGAAGTTATATACACAGTGATCCAACTTCTATATCTTTCACCCGGGATCGTGATTTGGTATCTTTCACGGTCAACTGCACCTTTCTCTAAGTACAGCTGGCACCGATTATAGACTTTGTTTGCAATAACAGAAGTCTTACGTCTCAGGTCCTCTACATTGTACCATGGACCATTATCATGAAAGAATTTTAAATAAGGTATTGAGGGATCCTTGTTGTACATAAGGAAGTGAGGAGAATCATGGATTGTCCTATGATATGCAGAATGTAGCAAATACAGCTAAAGGGAGCAGTGTATCCCATTCTTAGGGTTGTCATAAGTCAACTCCTCAATATTTGCATTATGGTCCCATTTACACGCTCACAACCCATTACTTGATGGATGGAATGGAGTTGTAGTGTGTCTATTTATCTGCAACAACCCACAAATGTCTTTAAAAACTTCATTTATAAATTCTCCTCCACCATCTGTTATTACATGTTTTGGAACGCCATGGATGCTGACAACATGTGTTATAAAAGCTTGGGCTACTTCCTTTGCTTCTTTGTTCGTATTGGTAAAGCTATCAGGAATCGGGTCAGCACATCAATTACTGTCAGCACATACTTTGCCCCTTCTTTTGTAACAGGAAGAGGGCCTACCAAATCTGGTGTATACGCTCAAATTTCTCTCTTACACCTGGGAACCGACGCAGCGGAGCAGGCACATCCCTCATTGGCTTACATTTAAGGCACACACTACAGGACTTTACATATTTTGGGACGTCCTTTGACATGCCTGGCCAGAATGCAAACTTCTTTAGTCTCTCAAGGGTAACTGGACCCCTCCATGACCTGCTAAGGGAAGGCAATGGGCCAGATAAAATGCAGTGTTTTATACGAGTCTGGAATAACAACTCGAGTGTCTAGCTGATCATATATATTGACATGGGTATGATAGAGAATTCCATCTTGTAGTATTTTGAAGTCATTGACATCATAGTTTAATCGAGGACACTCATTTACTTCACCCCTGAGATACCTCTTTACCTGACCCCATAATGGATGAGCATCCTGATCCATCCTAACTTTAAGTGGGTCCCAGGCTATCACTTCTCTCTGTGACTCATTATTTAATGATTCTCTTCCACTCCGTGTCACAGCCGACACAATATAGTTATCAATGGGGTGATCTGCATTTCTTATTCTAGATAGTGCATCAGCCACACAATTTTGTTTCCCAGCTATGTAAGTAACTTCCAGCTCAAAATCAGCAACAGACATCTGCCAACGCAGAATCTGTGAATTTGGCCCTGCATAATTAAAAAGCCAAACAAGTGGTCTATGATCACTGGCCACCTTGACTGGAAATCCTAGTATAATAGATCGGTTTACTGTGAGACCATACACTACTGCTAGGGCTTCCCTTTCAATCGTGGAATACTTAACTTCGCTCTCATTCAGAGTACGACTGAAAAAAGTTATTGGACGCAAATGCCCATTATTATCATGTTGCTGGAGTACACCCCCAACAGCAAATTCACTAGCATCCGTATTCAGAATGAATGTTTTGTCAAAATCTGGATAAGAAAGAGTTACCTCTTTAGCAAGCAATTCTTTAAGATCATTGAAAGCTTTCAGTGCTTCATTTGACCATTTAAGGACGATTTTGCGGTTATTAAGCTTCCGGAACCCTTTTTCATTTCAGTAAGAGGCTTGGCTACTTGTGCAAAATTCAAAATGAATTTGCGGTAATAATTTGCAAGACCAAGAAATGACTGCAGCTCTTTCAATACCACTGGTTTGGAAAGTTCCGCAGAGCTTCCAACTTTTCTCCCTGAGGTCTGATACCTTTTCTGGAAATTATATGTCCAAGAACTTAATCTCTTCTTGGAAGAAACTACACTTCTCCAATTTTAAGGAAAGGTTACTTTGTATTAATCTATTAAGAATATCCTCAAGATTGTACAGGTGTTCTTCCCATGAGGATCCAAGACAACTATATCATCCATATATACCATGGCTGATCTTCCTATTAGTCCTGCTAAAGCCTGATTAATTGCTCTTTGAAAACACGAGGGAGCATCCTTTAAGCCAAATGGCAGAGAAGTAAACTCATAATGTCCATTTGGTGTTGAGAAAGCAGTCTTAGGACAGCTCTCAGAAGTTAATGGAATTTGATGATAACCCTGGCGCATGTCTAATGATGAGAAAAGTCTACTTCTACCTAGACTCTCAAAATAGAATCTATATTTGGCAAGGATATCTGTCATCCTCGATTACTTTGTTTAGTGCGCGAAAATCTAAACATAGTCTAAGAGTTTTGTCTTTCTTAATTACAGGGACAAGAGGACTATTGTATGGTGATCTAGAGCACCTAATTATCCCTTTCTCTAACATGTCCTCAATCTGGTCTTGAATTTCCTCCCGATACTTTGCAGGAATTTGGTATGGCCTTTTATACACTGGCGGTCCTACTGTCCGAATTTCATGGAAGAAATGAGTTGCTACAGTAAGAGGTTCATCTTTAAGTGAAAATGCTTGTCCATACTTATTGATTAGCATTTGCAGTACTTGATTTTCTTTACTTTGTAGATCAGGAAACAAAGTATTTACTTGCTCTCTCAATTTCTCTTCACGAGAAGATTGCACGAGTGCACCTACTATGACTTCACCGTGAATGTTGGATTTACTTGATTTTGTGCAAAGGTATTCCTTCTAAACTGTTACATCCCCACTGGGCAATCTGATATTAATTCTACCATCTCTGGTTGGACGTTTAAATATGGGACTTTAAACCAATACTCATCCTTCTTGTTTTTCATCAACTGTACAACCCCTTTGCTCAACAAGTTGCTATTAGTAACATGCTCTCTTGGTATGAAGAGTCCTGATATATTATCCTCTAAGAGCCCTCTGCTATGACAACTCCTGACTACCATCCCTACAGTACCACCTGAAAACCCGTCAACACACTGAGATGTAGCAAAGCATGCCGACAAGGTCTGAGAGTGACCTTTCATAATGTGGTAATCTTCAGACGTATTTTCATCAGAATCACTTAAAATATCTGCTCCAATTTCATCTACTTCCACTGGCAGAGTAGCTACAACTGGTTTTAGTGAGCTAGATGGTATAAGCCTTGCAGGTATCCTTGTTTTTTTTATTTTCATCTCAAATGGTTTTTAACAAAATCTACCCTATGGGAAAGAATAAAATCTGAACCCAATAATATCTCTGTAGGTAGATCCACATCCTTAACTACAAAGCAATGATGAGTCAAAGAAATTTTAGCTAACCACATTGTTAGTGGAACCAATCCATGATGTTGTAACATAGACCCATCTGCTAGACGGACACTCACGTTAGTCTTTGTATAGTCCCTTGTTTTCGAAGCTGGCAATATGGATTCATGCACTAAGGACACTTCGGCACCAGTATCAAACAATACTCTTCTTTCGCTGCCTTCTACTACTACATTTAAAAACTATCAATCCTTTACCATTAAATTTTGTAGCACTGGCAACTTGTACTAATACTTCTTGATTTTGGCTACCTGATTGCACTAAGGTTGTAGTCATGTCACTTGGTTTTTTGCTGGTCGGTTTCCGTTTCCCGACTGATTTTCTAACTTGTTTGACTTTCTCCTAGGGTTCCATGTGGGTCGTTTATGGGTATTATTGTAAGACCTAGCTGATTTCCAGTTTGAATGCGAATGGTAAGCTTTCTTTGCATTACCAGTACTTCCACAGTTACAGTCACTATTGTTAGCATGCTGTCGAGAAGGTCCTGGAGCTTGTCCCCTGAATCGATAACAAAGTATCTATGTCATGACCATTTTTCTTGCAAAACGTTTCAGAAAGGTAATTTCCTTTATGACTGAATTCTCTGAAGGAGGACGTAGAAGGCTGGGGACCACTCTGATGTTGCATCAGACCCCTGTGTGTGGGTGCCATATTCATTTTACTTTGGTTATTGTATTCAGTGCCGTGGCTTTCGGTTGTCCTTTGAGGCAGGGCATTAACACGTACTTTTTTATTATTCACTTGTTCCTCATAAACTAATTTAGCCTCTGGGTGTTGTTTCATGTACTCCAATCCCTGTGCTAAAAGCTCCCCATGTCTAACATATTGGGAATCAGATAATCTCTGGGCAAAAGGCGGTGGAAAAATTTTTACAAAACGCCTTCCTGCCAGATAGCGCACTAGAGGTTCCTTTGTTGGATCTATTGACATTGCCTTTGCAACAAGAACCTGCAATCTCACATTGTAATTCTCTAAGTTTTCCCCTCGCGGATCTTTGTGGTCTCTAACTCTGTCAAAGTAACATCTAGTGAGGAAGATTTTGGAAAATATTTCAGGAAAGTTTCCTTAAATGCTATCCAGTTCCTTGGATTTTGAGTCTTACACAACTGTGCTGCTGCTGCCGCGCTATCTAGTGCGTATTTAACTACAACATTTATTAACCCTTCATCAGTCCACTCAGATCGCGGGCATCTGGCTTCTATAATAGCTAGCCAGCTTCCCGCGTCAGGACACACTGTCTGAGCCACTGAAGGATGTTTGTCAATTCCGCTCGAAACAAAATACGGAATATCAAAAGCCTTTTCTAATCTGTCCATCTCCTTCCTCTCCAACTTCTCTGTAAAACTCTTACAAATTTGTGCGACATCTCTGGGCAGGTCCATATTTGTCATAATGTTCTCTGAGGGAGTGCTCCCCTGGCTCTCACTGGCGGCTGACATGAAACCCTGATTTCCTTGCCCAGCTTGATCTGAGGTTGGCATTCTAATAATCACCTCTATTTAACTGGTAATAGACCCTTTGCTTCCGTACCTTATAAAACCACGTCACGTGTCAACCTTTCAATTGTCATTTATTTTACTGACTATTTATCTACTGATTACTTATTGTACAATTCAGTACTATTGTATTTTTGTTTGGTAAGTCAGTTCACTTTTAAGTGTAATATGGTCATATTTTATTACTATAATTATAATGTGTAACCATATCTTATTTGTATTGCCCCACTGAATATTAAAGCTATCTACTTCTGTCGCTTGGACCGCTAATCAATGAAAGTAGTGCTTTATTTTGCATTCACCTTTGTTTATTAATTAATGGCAGGTGAAGCTCATTGTATGTGACAGAATCTGAGTATAATTTAACCATACTAGTGGACACACAAATTTTCACTAGCTGATTTAAGTTTATTTATGTTATTATTTATTTATGCATTTATTTTTAGCATATATATTTTTTTGAGCATATTTTTGGTCACTAAGTGGCAAGATTTCCCACTAACAGACTTAGTTATTTCACACTGGTTTTATTCTTGCTTCATTTATTAATGTAAGCAATTTGCTGAGCACTTTTTTCACACTAGCGGAGACGAAGCTACATACTAGTGGACATTTTATTTTTTACTTTTGCTTTATTTAATAATATAACCAATTGAGCTGAGCACTTTTTATTTTTTCACACTAGCGTAGACAAAGCTACACACTAGTGGACTTTTTTTTATAATTCATATTATTTTTTCTGCTCTACCACCTCTTCGCAGTATATAACCCTAACGGGAATCGCCCAAATGTTGACTAACATCAATCAATAAAAAAAAATATATATCACGGATTTCGCAAAGATTTATATATAAATGAAAATATTTTTCACCTCTAAGTTACGCACAAATTTATGCTTATAGTTCCCTTGTTAAGAGCACTCCATACATATACCATGCAACATTATAAAAATATATCATGCAATCATAAGTAAAATACTTAAACTAATATAGCACAATATTGTTCATGACTTTAAAATATCTTTCATGAATTTAAGATATATTACATGACTTCAAGATATGTTTCATGACTTGTGTGTTCAAAAGAGGCATAAAAATTTTATATATTCAATATTTTCCATCAATTCAAGCACTAAATTAATTTTATATATCCATAACAGATAACGAATCTCCCAAGTGGTAATATCGAATTTATTTAATTACCAATAATTCTTAATTTGTTCGAATAAATTTTAAGTATTTAATTATATTTTATACTTAAACAATGCGTGAAATGTTTCGTGGAGGCGATCCCACCGCTGCCACCACTGTGGTGTTTCCGAGCGGTCGTAGGCTTTACTTATTTTTTATCTAATATTTAACATTCCACAATTAAATGGTAAACTGCCACCACTGACCTTTGAGGAGTGTCAGGTCTCCAATACTTGGGATTAATTAATATCAAGAGGAAAACTGAAAGATTGTTTTCACTTCATTATTTATTGACTTATTTAATATTGCCTTAATCTTGGGTTCTAGAATTTTCTAAGTTAAAACTTGGGAGATCCGTACAATAATTGTTCGAGTAACTCACCGGGTAACAGGTTCAGATGCACCTAGTGTGGGGTCTGCTCTGAGACTGACGACTTTTCGTCACACATTTTGTCGCTCAGCCTGGCTCTCATATCTTTCTCTTCTTTTCATTGGTTCTTTTTCCATACACATTTCTTCATTGGTTATTTCTTGTCCAATGACCATATTCCTATGGTTAAGACACGCCTACACTAACAACAGTACTCTGTTGTCCACGTTTCCACGTTTCCCACGTCTGATCCTGAGCCAGGTCAAAAGCTATAACTCTTGTCCACTTCGACCGATAGGTCATTGGGGTGCGAAACCACATACAAACAAAGGTTAGGTCTACTCGCCATGTGGTGTATATCTGGGTAAGACTCTCTTGAGTTACTTCACTTGTTTCAATATTTCACTTGTTAAGGGATACCCCAGGCGTTACACCACACATCATCATCATCACTATCATTACTATCATTAACCTTACCTCTGTCACACTATCACCACTAATCACTATCATTACTATCATCACTATCATCACTATTACCACTATCATTACTATCATCATCAAAGATATATCACTTCCTGTCCCTTAATAGCCTTTTCCTCTTCCTATCTAGTCTTTTTTTCTTTTCTTTTTACTTTATATGTATATCTCTTTCCGTAAATTTAGAAATGAACACACATTTATCTACAAATGTACACACACACACACACACACACACACACACACACACACCTCCCCCCGCACACACACCTCACCCCCTACACAACACACACACTTGATTTCATCTAATTTAATCTAATCTAGGTTAACTTAAGATCAAACATATCCTTCCACTCAAATACACATATACATATGATACACGTCTTTATACATCCATACTGTGCCTGAGTGTAGGGATACGCCTGACCTTTAAAAAGATATCCTTCGTTTAAACTTACAAAAGGACCCTAAGAATATATCCTCACCACCTCCCTACCTCCTACCCCCAACCCTCCCTACCCCCTACCCCAACCCCTACCCCCTACCCCCTACCCCAACCCCCAACCCCTACCCCCTACCCCCTACCCCCTACCACCACCCCCTACCCTCATCCCCACGCTGCTCAGACGAAATAGAGTGGATATGATTTACCACGACAGCCATTACTGACTCGGCTGCATTGCCTTCGAGGGAGAAAAAGATGCTACAAATGCATGTGTATATATAGAGAGAAAGAAAAAAAAGGAGGGGGGGGGTATAAGAATATAGAAAATGAAGAGGAAAGAATAGAGAGTCGGGGTGAATAGCAGGGATAAAGGGGAAAGAATAAAAGACTTGAATTAAAGAACAGAAAATGGGATTGAAGAACAAGTAGGAAAAAAAAGAACAATAAAAATGAAGAACATAGATTGAAAAGCAAGAATAGAGAGTGAATAACAAGCGGAATCGAATGAAGGAGGTGAATAAATAGTAAAAATGTCATAAAGAATATAAAACAAGCAACAATTACACAAACAGAGAACAAATAAACAACACACATACCTATAATAAAATCAAGACAAGAGATCCAAGAATGAATAACTAAAGAACAAGGCCATAAAAGAACAGAAAATGTGAACACCATAAAAGCATAAGCCAGGGAGTCTGTATATCCTTGACTGTATGCAAGCGCGGACTATTTACTTATAACAAAGCAAATATATTGTGGTGATATGTGTAAACTCTTGTTTATCTAACTATTTTGCATGTGCAGTGGGTGTTTTTTTTTTTTTCTTTCATTCTCGTTAAGCGATATATTTCATCCCTACTCCCTACTTTAAAAAAACGAATCATATTTAGTATCTATTTTATCTATCAGCATGTTTGTCTGTCTCTAGCTATGGGTGTATGTGTGTGTGTCTATATGTACACGTGTGCTTAAATATGTTTGTTGATTTTGTGCATATGTGTAATGTTTAGCATCCCTATCAGCATCCCGGAAGGTAAAGATAATTGAGTTACTTCACAGCATCAACTCTTTCCTCTAGAGAAGCATGGTGCTCACTCACTACCTGTTCTTAATTATTTACTCTACGCCTGCATATTCATCCCAACCACTCGCTCTTGCGGATGCTTTTTTAAACTTCTAAAGAACTACTGGCACATCCCTGCGTTCGTTTTTTCCTTTGTGTGTTATCATTATCGTAATCGTCTGTCTCAATTGCCGCTCGGAATACTTAACAAAAATAATGAAGTTTAGTTACCATAAGACCCGTCAATGTTAATTCGCGCCGCGCCAGATGTCCGAGAGCAACTGCCCAGTCTTCACTGAACTGAATCTAGAGTGAGGTACCGAGGGACAGACAAGGGTATTTTTGCTTTTCTGGGAGAGGGAAGCGCACTGGGGAGAGAGAGGAGAGAGAGAGAAAGAGAGAGAGGGGAGAGGAGAGGAGAGAGGAGAGAGAAGGAGAGAGAAAAGAGAGAAGAAAGGGGAGAAGAGAGAAGAGAGAAGAGAGAAGTGAAGAGAGAGAGAGAGAGAGAGGAGAGAGAGAGGGGAGAGAAAGAGAGAGAGAGAGAGAGAGAGAGAGAGAGAGAGAGAGAGGAAGA
>NC_051395.1:3559880-3569880 GCF_015228065.2 Penaeus monodon
TGGCAATGATAAGGAATACAGTGATCCATAAATGATTGCTGCTGGACAGGCGAAAAACTCACAGTTCCCAATCATCTGGGCAGAGAATACAAACCAGTGTACCACAGACACTGGACTCCCCAGGACATTGGACCGCCGAATGAAAAACCTCACAGTACTCAGCAAAAACAAACTAGTACAGTTTATCGAATATACTACTATATATATATCATGTCGGACAAAAAAAAAATTATTTTTGTTTTTTGGGGGGTGGGGACAGAGAATCATCAGCGTAAAAATGCCCGATCCACTAGTCTCGCATAATGGTAATTGTCCTATCTATTGCACTGTAAAAACGCGGCCACACTATGATTGTCGCAGGGACGCCATATGAAGGTCTTGCAAATAATGATTCCATCTGCACGTCTTCTTCACTGCTTCTGTAAGGTATTGATGTCATCTTCAGATAGTGGGAATAAGCACAAAGCAAGGGATAACCGTACGTCAGGACATTCAGCAATAGGACAGGAATTCCATGGTGACTAACAGACATCCAAAGAGACAGGAATTCCAGCTGCAGGTGGACATCACATCTCCGACAGGGCAGCACATAACTCGTCAAACTGTGGTCTCCAGCAGCCGACAGAAATCATCACGGCAAGACATGTTATAGTGATGGCAGGATCATCGTCATTCCGTCAGTCTCAGGATCTGACACAGCATGATCGGCAGAAAAAAAACGGAACAGAGAACCCTAGCATGAGCGGGACAATAGGACAAGCCAGAACCTGAATATATGGGAGGACTCGAACAGATATGTGAGAATCTCCTTAGCATAGTATATAAATTCAACATTATTATTAATCATTATCGTCTATGCTTAAGATAATCCTCTCGTGGCTTGCTGTAACTTAAAAGTAATATTACACTTCGAAACCAAAGCTAAGTCTTGATGTGCCATGAAGGGTTTAATATTATTTAAATAATCTTAGAGGAAAAAGGTTGTGCCTCTTATCTTATAATTTACAGCTATCGGGCCATTTTATTGTAATTCCTCTAGATATCCACTTCTAAAGTATTTCTGCTTCAAGTTCGTCGATTCATGTCCCCAGACAGACATAGCCAGTAGCGAAAGACATGAAGCGAACCTAACAGTGCAGTCCAGAACAATGCGTTATAGGCAACCTCCACTGCCGTCTGACCAATAAGACCTTAGATGTGGCTAGCACAAAGCCTAGAAGACAAGGACACCACACTAGCCCTGCAGTACTGCGATTTTGTGAAAAAGGATAGGCTTACCATCTGTAGTAAATGCCCTATATCTTCACCTTTTTTTTGTTTTTTTTTTTTTTTTTTTTTTTATTTATTTTAAAATGATAGGGGTAGCGTATACAGGGTTCCACACAAATAGATGCACCATGTCGAACAGTCCATCTGACTGGCTCCCTTATGCAGATGCGTCATCTGGGCTGTTTCCTCTTAACCCTCAAGGGTCGATACTACTCACGAACCTCCTGAAATGAAAATGAGGAAACCCTCTACTTTAATAGAGTTATGACATGGCTGTTAAAATTGGCATGGAGGACCCATGAGTATAATAAATTTAGGAATTCTCCAGCAAATCAGACCATTCTATTTTTATAGTGCTCAAGAATAGCTGAAAAAAATTTGGCCAATGGAGAACCCATATCGGAAATCTTCCAGATCAGCACATTCAATTTTTATAGTGCTCAGAATGGCTGAAAAAAAATTGGCATGGAGAACCAATACGGGAAATCTCCAGCATCATCGCACATTCTATTTTCATCAGTGCTCAGGAATGGCTGAAAAATTATGGCATAGAGAACCATATAGGAAATCTCCAGCATCAGCACAAATTCTACGCCTTTTATATTATGCTCAGTTTACTCAGGAGTGGCCTGGTACAAATGGGAATAGGAACATCAATAGTTCGTTTAGCACAACAGTTAACTAGTTCCTTCTAGCTTCAGCTCATCCACATGAATTATACTCATTTACAGGTTATTTCCCCTTTGTCTCAGTGAATTTGGGTGGTAAAAAATTTTGACGGAGATGTAGGCGGGCCACCTGCCAAGTCCTCCCCTCACCTCAAAGGTCCATATCATTCCTTATCCAGAACTAGGGATGGGAAGAAAGCCATCTCTTCCTCACTGTCACATTAATTTGATATGATGACTGGGTAATGCCTCTCTCAGTTTTTACTCTCGTGAAGCATAATGACATCCTTCGCATTTTATTCTATCAGTGAACGCACACATTAATTACCACGACCAGACAGAATGCTTTTCAGCCTGTAGGAACTATCATCCTAACTTTGCTACTACACGTAAGGTCCTCAAACAAAGAGTTGTAATTTTTTAGACAACCTAGCCTTGAGCGCCGGAGAATGTTTATATACACCACGTGATCCACTTCTACTATCTATTCACCAAGGCATCGAGGATGGTTATCTTTCTAACGGTCAAACTGCACCTTTCTCTAAGTGCAGCTGGCCCCGATTATAGACCTTTGTTTGCCAAATAACAGGAAGTCTTACGTTCAGGGCTCTACAAGTGTACCATGGACCATTATCATGAAAGGAATTTTAATAAGGTATTGAGGAGGATCCGTTGATAAGGAAGTGAGGAGCAATCATAGGATAGTCCTATGATATGCAGAATTGTATGCAATACAGCTAAAGGGAAGAAGTGTATCCATCTTAGGCTTGATAAGCATACTCCTCAATATCTTTTTTTTTGCATTATGGTCCACATTTTACCACGCTCACCAAACCCATATACTATGATGGATGGAATGGAGTTGTAGTGTGTCTATTTACCTGCAATCAACCCACAAAGTCTTAAAAACTTCTTTATCAAATTCTCCTCCACCATCTAGTTATTACATGTTTGGAACGCCCATGGGATGCTGGACAACATGTGTTATAAAAGTTGGGCTACTCTTTGCTTCTTGTTCGTATGGCTACAGCTAATACAGAATCGGCGCAGCACATCAATCTACTGTCAGACACATACTTTAGGCCCCTTCATTTGTAACGAGGAAGAGGGCCTGACCAAATCTAGGTGTATACGCCAAAATTACATCTCTTACACCTGGGAAAAACCGACGCAGAGAGAGCAGGCACATCCTCATTGGCTTAAACATTTAAGGGCACACCCTACAGAACTTTACATAATTTATGGGCGTCTTTGAACATGCCTGGCCAGAATGCAAACTTCTTGAGTCTAGAAGCTCAAAGGGTACCTGGACCCCTCCATGCACACTGCTAAGGAAGGCAATGGCCAGATACATGCAAGGTTTTTTATACGAGTATGGAATAAAAAAACTCGAGTGTACTAGCTGAATCATAAATATTGCAATGGGTCGTATTTAATGAATTTTAAAAAGCAGAATACCATCTATGTATTATTTTGAAGTTCATTGACATCATAGTTTAACGAGGACACTCATTTACTTCACCTGAGAATACCTTCTTACTGAAACCCATAATGGAATGAGCATCCTGATCCATGCAGAATTAAGGGGTCCCAGGGATCACTTTCTACCTGTGACTATTATTAATAGATTCTCTTGACCACTCCGTGGCAAGCCGACACAATATAGTATTCAATGGACGTGATCTGCATTCTTTATTATAGTATAGTGCATCAGCACACATTTTGTTTCCCAGTATGTAAGTAATCCAGCTCAAATCTAGCAACAGACTTGCCCAAGCAGAATCCGTCGTGACTTGGCCCTGCATAAGTAAAAAGCCAAAACAAGTGGTCTAATGATCACTGGCCACCGTGACTGAGAAATCCTAGTATAATAGATCGGTTTACTGTGAGACCATACACTAATGCCTAGGGCTCCCCCTTTCCAATAGCGTGGAATACTCTAAATTCGCTCCTCATTCAGAGTACGACTGCAAAAAAGTTATGGACAAATGCCAGTTAAGTTATCATGTTGCTGAGAGTACCCCCCAACAGCAATTCACTAGCATCCGTATTCAGATGAATGTTTTGTCAAAATCTAGGATAACGAAGAGGTTACCTCTTTAGCAAGCAATTCTTATAAGATCATGAAGCTTTCGTGCTTCATCTTGACCATTTAAGGACGATTTGCGGTTATTAAGGGGAGGAGGATTCCGAGAACCCGTTGTCATTCCGTAAGAGCTTGGCCTACTGTGCAAAATTCAAAATGAATTTGCGGTATTAATTTGCAAGACCCAAGAAATGAATGCAGCTCTTTCAATACACTGTTTGGAAAGTTCCGCAGAGCTTCAACTTTCTCCCTGAGGTCTGAATACCTTTACTGGAAATTATATGTCCAAGATACTTAATCTCTTTCTTGGAAGAAACTAACTTCTCCAATTTAAGGAAAGGTTACTTGTATAATCTATAAGACTATCTACAAGATTGTACAGGTCTGTTCTTACCATGAGGATCCAAAGACAACTATATCCATCCATATATACCATGGCTGATCGTTCCTCTTAGTCTGCTAAAGCCTGATAATTGCCTTGAAAAAACACGAGGGAGCATCCTCTTAAGCAAATGGCAGAGAAGTAAACTCATAATGTACATTGGTGTGAGAAAGCAGTCTTAGGACAGCTCTCAGAAGTTAATGGAATTGATGATAACACTTGGCGCAGTCTAAGATGAGAAAAGTCTACTTCTACCTGAGACTCTCAAAATAGAATCTATATAGGCAAGATATCTGCATCCTCGATTACTTTGTTTAGTGCGCGAAAATATAAACATAGTCTAGAGTTTTGTCTTTCTTAATACAGGGGACCAGAGGACTAGTGATGGTGATCTAGAGCACCTAAATTATCCCTTCTCTAACAATGTCCTCATCTGCGTCTGAATTTCGCCGATACTTTGCAGGAATTGTATGGCCTTTTATACACTGGCGGTCCTACTGTTCCGAATTTCATGGAAGAAATGAGTTGCTACAGTAAGAGGTTCATCTTTAGGAAAATGCTTGTCCATACTTATTGATAGCATTTGCAGAGTACTTGATTTCTTTTACTTTGTAGATCAGGAAAAACAAAAGTATTTACTTGCTCTCTCAATTTTCTTCAGGGAGAAGATTGCGACGAGTGCACCTACTATGACTTCACCGTGAATGTTGGATTTACTTGATTTTTGTGCAAAGGTATTCCTTCTAACACTGTACATCCCCCACGGGGCAATCTGAATAATTCTACATCTGGGTTGACGTTTAAATATGGACTTTAAACCAATACTCATCTTCTTGTTTTCATCAACTGTAACAACCACTTTGCTCAACAAGTTGCTATTAGTACATGGATCTCTTGAGTCAGAGAGTCCTGATATAGTATCTCTAAGAGCCCTCTGACATGACAACTCACTGACATACCATCACTACAGAGACCACTGAAAACCGTCAACACATGAGACTGTAGCAAAGCATGCCGACAGGTACTGAGAAGTGTACCATCTTCATAATGTGGTAATCTTCAGACGTATTTTCATCAGAATCACTTAAAATAATCCTGCCTGCTCTCCAATTTCATCTAACTTCCACGGCAGAGTAGCCAATTGGGTTTTAGTGAGCTAGATGGTATAAGCCCTGCCAGGCATATCCCTTCGTTGTATTTATTTGCATTCTCAAATGGTTTTTGAAAAATTACCCTATGGGAAAGAATAAAATCTGAACAAATAATATCTACATGTAGGTAGATCCAGCATCCTATAACTCACAAGCAATGATGAGCAAAGAAATTTAGACTAAACACATTTGTTCAGTGGAAACCAATCGCATGATGTGTAACATAGACCCATCTGCTAGAGGACACCACGTTAGTCTTTGAATAGTCCCTTGTTTCGAAGCGCCAATATGGATTCAGGCACTAAGGACACTTCGAGGCACCAGGATCCAAACAAATACTTTCTTTCGGCCTTCTACATACTACATTTTCAAAAACTATCAAGTCCTTTACCAGAATAAATTATTGTAGCACTGGCAACTTAAAGCTACTAATACTTCTTGATTTTGGCTACCTGATAATTGCAGTAAGGTTGTAAAGTCATAGTCCTTGGTTTTTGCTGGCTCGGTTTCCGTTCCGACTGATTATTCTACTTGTTTGACTTATCTCCTAGGGGGATTCCAATGTGGCTCGTTTATGGGTATTATTGTAAGACTAGCTGATTATCAATTGATATGACGAATGGTAAGCTGTCTTCTGCATTACCAGCGTACTTCCACAGTTACAGTCACTATGTTAGCATGCTGTCGAGAAGGATCCCTGGCAGCTTAGTCCCTGAATCGATAAACAAGTATCTATGTCATGACATTTTTCTTGCAAAAACGTACAGAAAGGTAATTTCCTTTCTATGACTGAATCTCTGAAGGAGACGTAGCTAAGGCAGTTGGGGACCACTACGGATGTTGCATACAGACCCCTGTGTTGTGGCGTGCCATATTCATTATTACTTTGGTTATTGTATATCAGTGCACCGTGGCTTTCGTTGTCCTTTGGGCCAGGGCATTACACGTACGTTTTATTTATTATCACTTGTTCTCATAAACTAATTTAGCCTCTGGTGTTGTTTCAGTACTCCATCCCTGTGACTAAAGCCTCCCCATGTCTAACATAATTTAGATCAGATAATCTCTGGCATAAAGGCGGTGAAAAATTTTACACACAAAACGGCCTCCTGCCAGATAGCGCACTAGAGGTTCCTGTGTGGGATCTATTGACATTTGCTTAATGCAACAAGAACCTGCATCTCGCATGCTAATTTCTAGTTTCCCACCTCGCGCGATCTTTGTCCAGGTCTCCTAACTCTGTCAAAGTAACATCTAAGTGAGGAAGATTTATGAAAATAATTTCAGAAGTCTCACATTAAATCTATCCCAGGTTCATGGATTTCTGAGTACTTACACAACTGTGCTGCTGCTGCGCGCTATCTAGTGGCGTATTTAACTTATAAAACATTTAATTACCCTTCATCAGTCCACTTCAGATCGAGGGCATCTGGCTTCTATAATAGCTAGCCAGTTCTCCCCTCCCCCTCCCGCGTCAGGAACACACGTCTGCAGCCACTGAAAGGTATGTTATGTCAATTCCGCTCGAAAACAAAAATACGGATATCAACAAGCCTTTTCTAATCTGCTCCACTCTTCCTCTCATCTACTCTGTGAAACTCTACAAATTGTGCGACATCTTATGGGCAGGTCCATAATGTCATAAACTGCTCTCATTGAGACGATGTGCTCCAACCTGGCTCTCACTGGCAGGCTGACTTATGAAGAGCCCTGATTTCCGATTGCCCAGCTTCGATCTGAGGTGGCATTCTAATATCACCTCTATTTAACTGTAATAGACCTTTGCTCCGTACTCTATAAATAAAACACGGCACGTAGTCAACATTTTCAATTGTTTTCATAGATTTTGACTGCACTCTATTTATCTACTGATTTACTTATTGTACAATTCGGTACTATGCTAAATTTTGATTGTAAGTCAGTCACTTTTAAGTGTTAATATGGGTCATATTTTTATTACTATAATTATAATGCTGTAATCATAATCTTATTTTGTAGTGCACATGAATATTAAAGCTATATACTTTCTGTCGCTGGACCGCTAATATGAAAGTAGTGCTTTATTGCATTCACCTTTGTTATTAATTTAATGGCAGTGTGAAGCTCATTGTAGTACAGAATCTGAGTATAATTAACCCTATAGTGGAACACAAAATTTTCAAACTAGCTGAGTTAAGTTATATTTTATGTTATTATTTATATTTTAGCCCTTATTTTAGCATATATAGATATTTTGAGCATAGCTTTTATTGGTCACTAAGTGAGCAAGATTTCCCACTAACCTAAGAGCTTAGTATTACACACTGTTATTCTGCTTCATTTGATTAATGTAAGCAATTTGACTGAGCACTTATTTGCACACTAGCGGGGGAGACGAAGCTACATACTAGTGGACCATTTATTTGTATGTTTGCTTTATTTATTAATATACCAATGCGCTGAGGCATTTTTATTTATTGTTTTTCACACTAGCAGAGTTAGACGCAGCCTACATACATAGTGGACATTTTATTTTTATACTTTTGCTCTATATTTAATAATAACCAATTTGAGCTGAAGCTCTTTTATTATTTCACACTAGCTGTAAGAAAAGCTACACAATAGTGCGACTTTTATTTGTTACTATAGATTTATTTATATAAATATAAGCAATTGAGCTGCAGCAATTTTTATTTTTTCACACTGAGACGTAGACAAAGCTACACACTACTTGACTTTTTCTTATAAATTCATATTATTTTTTTGCTCTACCACCTCTTCGCAGTATATAACCCCTAACGGAATCGCCAAATGTTGTCGACTAACAATCAATCAAGTAAAAAAATGTATATCACGGATTTCGCAAAGATTTATATATAATGAAAATAT
Organism: Penaeus monodon; assembly: GCF_015228065.2. Classification (NCBI taxonomy): domain Eukaryota; kingdom Metazoa; phylum Arthropoda; class Malacostraca; order Decapoda; family Penaeidae; genus Penaeus; species Penaeus monodon. The sequence goes on from NC_051395.1 coordinate 3,568,305, forward strand.
TCTTTCACCTTAAGTTTACGACAAATTTATGCTTTATAGTATCATTGTTACAGAGCAACTCCATACATACATACAATGCTAAAACATTATAAAAATATATCATGCAAGCATAAGAAAATACTTAAAATACTATAGCACAATATTGTTCATGACTTTAAAAATCTTTCATGAATTAAGATATATTAACATGACTTCAAGATATGTTTCAGAGCTTGTAGTGTCAATAGAGAGCATAAAAAATTATATATATTCATATATTTCATCAATTCAAGCACTAAATTACTTTTATACTATCCAGAACAGATAACTAATCCCAAGTAGGTAATATCGAATTATATTTAATACTACAATAATTCTTATTTGTTCGAATAAATTTTAAGTATCTTAAATTATCTTTATACTGAAACATGCGTGATAATGTTTCGTGGAGGCTACCACGCTGCACACACTGTGGGTTCTACGAGCAGGTCGTAGGCTTTACTTATTTTTTATTAATATATTAACATTCCACAAGTAAATGTAAACGCCACCATGACCTTTGAGGAGTGTCAAGTTTCAATAACTTGGATTAATTAATATCAAGAGGACAACTGAAGATTGTTTTCACTTCATCTAATTTATGACTATTAATATGCCTTAATCTTGGGTATCTAGATTTTCTAAGTTAAGATTGGAGAATCCGTACAATAATTGTTCGCGAACTCATCAGGGTAACAGGTCAGAATGACATAGTTGGGGTTGCTCTAGAGACTGACTGACTTTTCGTCACACAATTTGTAACGCTCAGCTCCTGGCCTCATATACTATCTCTTCTTTTCATAATAGGTTCTTTTTCCATACCACATTTCTTCATTGGTTATTCTTGTTCCAATGACCATATGTCCTATGAGATTAAGCCACGCTTACACTAACAACAGTACTCTGTGTGTCCACGTTTTCCACGTTTTCCCACGTCTGATCCTGAGCCAGGTCAAAAGCTATAACTCTTGTCCACTTCGACCGATAGGTCATTGGGGTGCGAAACCACATACAAACAAAGGTTAGGTCTACTCGCCATGTGGTGTATATCTGGGTAAGACTCTCTTGAGTTACTTCACTTGTTTCAATATTTCACTTGTTAAGGGATACCCCAGGCGTTACACCACACATCATCATCATCACTATCATTACTATCATTAACCTTACCTCTGTCACACTATCACCACTAATCACTATCATTACTATCATCACTATCATCACTATTACCACTATCATTACTATCATCATCAAAGATATATCACTTCCTGTCCCTTAATAGCCTTTTCCTCTTCCTATCTAGTCTTTTTTTCTTTTCTTTTTACTTTATATGTATATCTCTTTCCGTAAATTTAGAAATGAACACACATTTATCTACAAATGTACACACACACACACACACACACACACACACACACACACACCTCCCCCCGCACACACACCTCACCCCCCTACACACACACACACTTGATTTCATCTAATTTAATCTAATCTAGGTTAACTTAAGATCAAACATATCCTTCCACTCAAATACACATATACATATGATACACGTCTTTAT
>NC_051395.1:3597380-3599880 GCF_015228065.2 Penaeus monodon
CTTTTCCTCTTATTTTTTTCTCTTCATTTTTTCTTCTTCTATGTCATCTTCATTATCGTTGTCGTCGCACTCCTTCTTCTCCTCCTACTCTTCCTTTCCCTCTTCCTATTCCCCCTCCACCACTTCGTACTCTTTTTCTTCCTTCTCCTCCTCCTTATCCTATTATCATCTCTAACTGTTCTTCCCCTCTTCCTCCTCCTCCTTTCTCTTCCTTCTCCTCTTATCTTTAGCCCCTCCATTTCTTCTCTCCCCTCTCCCCCCCCTCCTCCTCTTCCTTCCTTTTTCCTCCCCCTCCCCCTTCTATACCTTCTTCTCCTCCTCCTCTCCCTCCCTCCTCCTCCTCCATCCTCTTCCCCCTCCTCCTTCTCCTCTTCCCCCTCCTTATCCTCCTCCCACTCCTCCTCTCCCCCCCCTTCCTCCTCCTCCTCCTCCTCCTCCTTGCCCCCCCCTTCCTCCTCCTCTTCCTCCTCTTTCCCTGAATCAGCTGTTCTTCACGCATTCCCCAGTCACACGTGCTTCCTCCCTCTCTCTGTTTACTATCGCGCTTCGAGCTAAGACTCTTTGGTTATTTTTCTGATCTTCTTTCGTTTTTTTTTTTTTTCGTTTGATAATCGTGTTCTAGTTTGTTTTTTTTTCCTTTCAAAGGAGAGTTTGTTTGCATTTTTAAGATTTTCTTCAGCGAGTCTTTGGGAGAAAGGTTGAAAGGAGGGTAGGAGGGAGGGAGGGAGGGAGGGAGGGAGGGAGGGAGGGAGGGAGGGAGGGAGGGAGGGAGGGAGGGAGGGAGGGAGGGAGAGAGAGCAGCAACTATGCAGATGAAAAGAAAGCTATAAAATGAGTCAGTCAGGCAATATGACGTATCTATCTATCTTTGTCTATTTATCTATCTGTCTGTCTATCTGCCTCTATCCATAGATAGATAATGTGTGTGTGTGTGTGTGTGTGTGTGTGTGTGTGTGTGTCCCAAATGGAGTAGTTGACGCCCCTACTCCCTCCCTCCCCCTCTCTCACTCACTCACTCTCCCTCCCTCTCGTCCCTTCCCCTCCCCCTTACTCCAACCTCCCCCCCCCCAACCCAACTCCCTCTCCTACCACGAACTCCCGAAATCGCGTCTCCTCCTCCTCCTCCTCATTCTCCTCCTCCTCCTTACTTCCCCTCCTCTCTCCTCCTCCTCCTCCTCCTCCCTCCTCCTCCTCCTCCTCCTTCTTCTTCTCCACCTTCTCCTCCTCCTCCTCCTTCTTCTTCTCCTCCTCCTCCTCCTCCTCCTCCTCCGCCCCCGCCCCCCCCCCCGTCCCTTTCCTCTCGCCTGGGCCAAGTGCTTCCCCCGAGGCAGTGGCGGCAACCGGAAGCAAGGACGGCGACGCTTCTCCTCATCCCCACGCCACCTGTCGACACGCAACCAGCCACGCCACCTGTCGACACGCAACCAGCCACGCCACCTGTCGACGCGCAACCAGCCACGCCACCTGTCGACACGCAACCAGCCACGCCACCTGTCGACACGCAACCAGCCACGCCACCTGTCGACACGCAACCAGCCACGCCACCTGTCGGCACGCAACCAGCCACGCCACCTGTCGGCACGCAACCAGCCACGCCACCTGTCGGCACTCAACCAGCCACGCCACCTGTCGGCACTCAACCAGCCACGCCACCTGTCGGCACGCAACCAGCCACGCCACCTGTCGACACGCAACCAGCCACGCCACCTGTCGGCATGCAACCAGCCACGCCACCTGTCGGCACGCAACCAGCCACGCCACCTGTCGGCACGCAACCAGCCACGCCACCTGTCGACACGCAACCAGCCACGCCACCTGTCGGCACGCAACCAGCCACGCCACCTGTCGGCACGCAACCAGCCACGCCACCTGTCGGCACGCACCCAGCCACGCCACCTGTCGGCACGCAACCAGCCACGCCACCTGTCGGCACGCAACCAGCCACGCCACCTGTCGGCACGCAACCAGCCACGCCACCTGTCGGCACGCAACCAGCCACGCCACCTGTCGGCACTCAACCAGCCACGCCACCTGTCGACACGCAACCAGCCACGCCACCTGTCGGCACGCAACCAGCCACGCCACCTGTCGGCACGCAACCAGCCACGCCACCTGTCGACGCGCAACCAGCCACGCCACCTGTCGACGCGCAACCAGCCACGCCACCTGCGGGGCTTTCCAATCTCCTTGTACCAGCTGCGTGACGTGGGTGGGGGTCGGGGGGGAGGATCGGGATTGGTGGGGGGGGGAAGGAGAGGGATTGGTGGGGGGGGAAGGGGAGGGATTGGTGGGGGGGGGGAAGGAGAGGGATTGGTGGGGGGGAAGGGGAGGGATTGGTGGGGGGGGAAAAGGAGAGGGATTGGTGGGGGGGAAGGAGAGGGATTGGTGGGGGGGAAGGAGAGGGATTGGTGGGGGGGAAGGGGAGGGATTGGTGGGGGGGGGAAGGAGAGGGATTGGTGGGGGGGGAAGGAGAGGGATTGGTGGGGGGGGGAAGGAGAGG
>NC_051395.1:3654880-3657380 GCF_015228065.2 Penaeus monodon
GTAACACCGGCACTCTCCGTGGAAAGGAACTGGGGACCCTACCACGTACTCACTCCAAGAGCATCACAACGTGAAAACTGCAATTGAGTATCATGCTGTGACCACGGCGGCTCAGACATGAACCTACCGTTAAATGATCAATTAAATCATCATCATTTAACGGTAGGTTCATGTCTGAGCCGCCGTGATCACAGCATAGATAGATAGATATATAAGGCCGCGGTGGCGGAAAGGTTAGAGAATCGGACTCAAAACTGTCACGACGGCAATCTGAGTTCGAGGGTTCGAGTCACCGGCCGACGCGTTGTTCCCTTGAGCAAGGAACTTCACCTTGATTGCCTACCTAGCCACTGGGTGGCCAAGCCAGCCCAAGTCAAGTGCTGGTCCCAAGCCCGGATAAATAGAGAGAATGATTACCTAAAAGGTAACACCGGCACTCTCCGTGGAAAGGAACTGGGGACCCTACCACGAACTCACTCCAAGAGCATCACAACATGAAAAAAACTACAATTAAGTATCATGCTGTGACCACGGCGGCTCAGACATGAACCTACCGTTAAAAGAAGAAGATACATATTTTTTTATATGGGGCCGCGGTGGCCGAATGGTTAGAGTGTCGGACTCAAGACTGTCACGACGCAAATCTGAGTTCGAGGGTTCGAGTCACTGGCTGGCGCGTTGTTTCCCTTGGGCATGGAACTTCACCTCGATTGCCTGCCTAGCCACTGGGTGGCCAAGCCAGCTCAAGTCAGTGCCGGGTAAATAGAGATGGTGACTCGATAAAAACACCGGGCGGAAGGCAATGGCAAACCACCGCTCTAAATTGCTAAGAAAAAATCATGGAAGCCCATGATCGTCAAGGCCGCGGTGGCCGAATGGTTGGAGCGTCGGACTCAGGACTATCATGGCGGCAATCTGAGTTCGAGAGTTCGGGTCGCCGACCGCCGTGTTGTTCCCTTGGGCAAGGAACTTCACCTTGATTGCCTGCCTAGCCACTGGGTGGTCAAGCCAGCCCAAGTCAAGTGCTGGTCCCAAGCCCGGATAAATAGAGAGAATGATTACCTAAAAGGTACCACCGGCACTCTCCGTGGAAAGGAACTGGGGACCCTACCACGTACTCACTCCAAGAGCATCACAACGTGAAAACTAAGTATCATGCTGTGACCACGGCGGCTCAGACATGAACCTACCGTTATATATATATATATATAGATAGATAGATAGATAGATAGATAGATAGATAGATAGATAGATAGATAGATAGATAGATAGATAGATAAATAGATAGATAGATAGATAGATAGATTTTTTTTTTTTTTTTTTTTTTTTTTTTTTTTTTTTTTACGGTAGGTTCATGTTTGAGCCGCCGTGGTCACAGCACGTTGTGTTGTCAACAAGGACTTGAATATTCAGCGACTGCCTTAAGCATCTTGTTAAGGATTCTGGGCCCCATTTTTACGCATCATTTTTTTGCCCGAATCCTCTGACTAGATTGATTAAAAGGAAAAATAAATAAATAAAAGAAATACAGAAATGGCGCTCAAAGTAAAATAAGCGTCTTTATGACGTTAAACTGCATCCGGCCAGAGTGGAAAGATCATGCTTGTGCGTTAGATAGTCCCACCTAACTTCTACAAACTGAGTCGACTCAAAATAGGAGTGCAGTACCAACTATCAGTGCCTTCATTCAAGCACGAGAGCACGCTTGCATCAGGCTGTTCATTAGATAGCAAGGTCTACGTACATGCATAAATTCATATATACATGTACGCACATGCACACACACATACACACGCACGCATGCACACACACACACACACACACACACACACACACACACAGAGGCACATGTCTATGTATCATCATCAATAACGGTATGCTCATGTTTGAGCGGCCGTGGACCTCTCCACCATCCTTCGCCACTGAACTCCATCCTACGCTTTTCTTTCCACTTGTACCATCGACAGCCCGCAAATATCTTTGATGTTGTCGCTCAGTCTTGTCGTCGGTTTGCCTCTTCCTCTGTTCCCTATCACTATCCCTGTCAGCAAGTCTTTCTCAATACTTTTACTTCTCATCACATGACCAATGTAACTGTTTTAAAGAGGCAGAGATAGTTCCTCCTAGTTAGTTGGAGACTGCGAGTTGAGAAGGAGCCTGGGGGATTCCACTCAACTTTTCTTTTCTCCTGACAAACCTCTACACCAATGACTAATACAGAAATGTCTACGTATACTATGATATATATCTTTCCTTCCTATCTACCTAATTAGAGACCAATATGTTTTTTTTTTTTTTTTTTTTTTTTTTTTTAGATTTTAACAAAGTGTTGTTCCCAAACTAAATTCCTCCATGTGTTATCCAGAAAGAAGGCACAGCTACTCAGCGACGGCGTTTGCTTGGACATGGCTCCTCCTCCTCCTTGAGAAAGTCCCTTCATTTCCTGAACGTCGTATTTGCACTGGCGCTTGCGTGTGCCTCGACGCAGTCCGAAAGCCAC
>NC_051395.1:3659880-3664880 GCF_015228065.2 Penaeus monodon
TATATATATATATATATATATCATCATCATTTAACGGTAGGTTCATGTCTGAGCCGCCGTGGTCACAGCATGATACTTAATTGTAGTTTTCATGTTGTGATGCTCTTGGAGTGAGTACGTGGTAGGGTCCCCAGTTCCTTTCCACGGAGAGTGCCGGTGGTACCTTTTTAGGTAATTATTCTCTCTATTTATCCGGGCTTGGGACCAGCACTTGACTTGGGCTGGCTTGGCCACCCAGTGGCTAGGTAGGCAATCAAGGTGAAGTTCCTTGCCCAAGGGAAAAACGCGGCGGTCGGTGACTCGAACCCTCGAACCTCAGATTGCCGTCGTGACAGTCATGAGTCCGACGCTCTAACCATTCGACCACCGCGGCCCTGACGATCATGTGCTTCCATGATTTTTCTTGGCAATTTAGAGCGGTGGTTTGCCATTGCCTTCCGCCCGGTGTTTTTTTTTTTTTTTTTTTTTTTTTTTTTTTTTTTTTCGAGTCACCATCTCTATTTACCCGGCACTGACTTGGGCTGACTTGGTCCCCCAGTGGCTAGGCAGGCAATCGAGGTGAAGTTCCTTGCCCAAGGGAAACAACGCGGCGGTCGGTGACTCGAACCCTCGAACTCAGATTGCCGTCGTGACAGTCTTGAGTCCGACGCTCTAACCATTCGGCCACCGCGGCCCCCATATATATATATATATATATATATATATATATATATATATATATATATATATATATATATATATATAACTAAATTATTTGTACTACAGAATTCAATAAAATCTTTACCTCTTTCATTTATATCTCCAAGGCCGAATTTTCCACAGGTGTCATTTTTTAGATTATTTTTTCCTACTTTGGCGTTGAGGTCTCCCATGATATATATATATATATATATATATATATATATATATATATATATATATATATATATATATATATATATATACATAAAACCGGCCGGACTTGAAAGGCTCTGAGGGAGAAGGAGACGAACACTAGATGCATCGTTTCCCCTCTTTCTCCCTCTTCCCTCGAACTCCCCTCTCTTCCCTCCCCTCTCTCTTCTCTCTTTCCTCTCTTCTCTCCCTTCTCTCTTTCTCTCTTCTCTTCTCTCTCTTCCCTCTCTCTTCCCTCTCCCTTCTTTCTCATCTGTCCCCTCTCTTCCTCTCTTCCCTCTCCCCTCTCTCTCCTCTGTCCCCTCTCTTCCCTCTCCCCTCTGTCCCCTCTCTTCCTCCGTCTCCTCTCTCCCCTCGCGCGTCTTCCTCCCCTCGCCGCGGGGAGAAGCTTTTCCTCTCGCCTCTCGCGTCTCCTCCCCCGGTACCGCACGCGTTTTTATTCGACGTTAATTCCCAGAGATCATCCCGGGTCCTTAATTGCCTTCATCTATCACTGGTATGGCTGGGGGATTTGTATGTTAATGTGCTCGTACGCATACACGCGCACGCTTCCATACGCACGTACTTAGAAACACATACATATAGTACGGTGATACCCACACGCACAATCTCTTTCTCTCTCTCTCTCTCTCTCCCTCTCTCTCTCTCTCTCTCCTTTCTCCTTCCCTCTCTCCTCTTTTCCCCTTCTCTCTCTCTCCCCTCTCTCCCCCTCTCTCTCTTCTCTCTCTCTCTCTCTCTCTCTCCCACACCCCACAAAAAGGGCACAAGTACATATGCATACACCACACACACACACAACACACACACACACACCAACACACACACACACACCACCACACACACACACACACACCGACACACACACACACACACACACACACACACACCACACGCACACACAATGACACGCAGACACACATACTCTTATAAACCATGCTGATACACGCACACATATACGTAGGCACACACACATATGAATAACACGCAGAAGGAGGAGGAGAAGGAGGAGGAGGAGAAGTAGAAGGAGAAGGAGAAGAAGAAGAAGAAGGAGGAGGAGGAGAAGGAAAAGGAGAAGGAGAGGAGAAGGAGAAGGAGAAGGAGAAGGAGAAGGAGAAGGAGAAGGAGAAGGAGAAAGAAAAGGAGGAGGAGGAGAAGAAGAAGGAGAAGGAGGAGGAGGAGAGGAGGAGGAGGATGGGGAGGAGGAGAAGGAGAAGGAGAAGGAGAAGAAAAGAAGAAGCAGAAGGAAAAAAAAGAACAGGTAAAGGAAGAGAGGAAGGAGGAGGAGGAGAAGGGAGAAGAGAAGAGAAGAAGAAGGAAGGAGGAGAGGGAGGAGAGAGAAGAAGAGAAAAAAGGGAGGAGGAGGAGGAGAGGAGAAGGAAGGAGAAGGAGAAGGAGAAGAGAAGGAGGGGGAGGGGGGGGAGGAGGAGATGCTTGCGTTGGGGAAGTTGCCCTAGAAGGAGAAGGAGAGGAGAAGAGAAAAATCTCTCTCTCTCCTCTCTCTCTCTCCCTCTTTCTCCTCTTTCTCTCTCCCCCCCCCCCCCTCTCTCTCTTTATACACACACACACCCACACACCACACCCACCCCCCCACACCCACATTTTTTATTATATATATATATTATATATTATCTATATATATATATATCTATTATTATATATTATCTCTATATATATTATATATATATACATATATTTGTGTGTGTGTGTGAGTGTGAGTGTATGTATGTATGTGTGTGTGTGTATATAGACAGGTATCACTTCTTTCTTTTGCTTATATCTTACACACACACACACACACACACACACACACACACACACACACCCCACCCACACACACCACCACACCCACCCCACACACACAAACACACACACCCCACCACACACAACACACACCACGCACACACACACACACACACACACACACACACACACCACCCCACATACCCCGCGCGCGCGCGCGCACACACATACCCTACACACATAATACATACATACGCACCATACACACACACTACATACATACTTAAACACACGCACACCACACACACACCCCCACACACATACACACACACAACACCATCCTAACCCACACACACTCACACACACCACACACACACACACACCACACAGATATAAAATATTCTCTCTTTTTTTTAACGGTAGGTTGATGTCTGAGCCGCCGTGGTCACAGCATGATACTTAATTGTAGTTTTTCATGTTGTGATGCTCTTGGAGTGAGTACGTGGTAGGGTCCCAGTTCCGTTCCACGGAGACACAGTCAAATTAACGTAGAGATAAACACGCAGACAAATGCCGATCCGAGCAAATGAACACACACGCCCATCCGTACCGGTCATAGCGAGGCTGTGGTTCCCATTTCCCTAACACTTCATGCTATGTGATGATGGACAGGGTGAGTGCGTGTGGTGCCAACATCGCCTGGCGGAGAAAGGGGAAAATGACCTTAGACTTGCGTGCGTATTGCAGCATTGTGACACACGCGCGTGCACACTCAGTGGCAGTGTCGTGTGAAATACGGTGGTGGTGTTATGAATGTTAAAAAGGGATATGTTTTGTATTTGATTTCTTTTTTTTTTTTTTTGGTGTGTAAATATGTCATGATAGTCTCTTAACATAAAAGAAGTAAATGTTATGTGTGTGTTTTAGTATCTAAACGTATCTTATTAGCGTTGTAATGCTTGTGAATTAACTCGAATTATCTTGGCTAATTGTTGGTCAAGGGAATTTGATGGTGGTAGTAATGAAACTGAAAATTACAGGCAGAGAGCTATCAAGCGACAGCCACAAATTCATGTAAACGCTTGTGATAATGCGTGTGTGGAGTAACATTTGATTTAATAGACGTGTATATTTGCAGAGACATACACACGTGCAAAAATGCAGGCAGATTTACGCACACAACACCCGCGCGTGTTCACACGCACATGTAAATATCCACATTTCTTTATATACATTATCACGTATCACGCGAGCACATACTCACATGCAGACACACATATAGAGACACACAGATACAAACACACACACAAACACACACACATCTCTGAGATAACGCGATAAAGGAAAATGGAATCATCGAACGGGATACATCCATACTTCCTGCGATTATGCAAATTAGGAAGCATGGATCCTCCTCTCTATTCTTATTCCCTCCCCCTCTCCTCCCCTCTCTCCCCCCCTCCTTCCCCTTTCCTGCCTCCTTTCGTCTCCATTCTCCCCTCCTCTCCCCTCTTCCTCTTTTCTCTATTTCAAGGCTTTCCTCCTCCCTTTCCTTTCTCTTTCCTTCTCTTTCCGTCTCTCCTTCTCCCTCATTTATTGGTCCAGTGACTCCCTCCTTCCCCTCTTCCCCCTCCCCCATATATATATATATTATATATATATTATTTTAAAATATATATATTATATATATATATGTATAATGTATTATGTGTAATATATTTATAATATATAAAATTTTATATATTAAAATATATATATTATTATATATTATATATATATAATATATATATAATCCCCTCCCTACCCCCTCCCCCTCCCTCCTTCCCCTCCTTCTCCCTCCTTCCTCCCCTCCTTCCCCTTTCCCTTCCCATCCTACTCCCTCCTTCCCGGCCTCCTTTTGCCTCCTATCTCAAGGCTCCCCCCCTACTCCCTATCTCCCCTCCCTCCTCTGTCTCCCCTCCTCTCCCTCCCCCCACCTTTCCTTCCTGTCTCTCCCTACACTTCCCTGTCTCTTCCCCTCCCCCCCCTTCCCCCAACCAAGGAATTCCTTTTTTTTCTTTCTCCTCCCTCCCCCCCCCCCCCCTCCCCCCCCCCCCCCCAACCAGGGACCCTTCTTTTCCTTCTCCTTCTCTCCTCCTTCTCCCTCCTCCCCCCCCCCCCCAACTAAGGCTTCCCATTCTCCCCTCCCTCCTCCTCACCCCCTAACTAAACGCCCCCCCCCCCCCCCCCATGACCCATTTTTGGAGCACATCCGGGACAGACATTCTCGTCTTTACCTCTCTACTTCTTCTTCTTCTTCTTCTTCTTCTTCTTCTTCTTCTTCTTCCTCCCCCCCTTCACACCCTCCTCTCTTCATCTCTAATTTT
>NC_051395.1:3669880-3672380 GCF_015228065.2 Penaeus monodon
ATATTATATTATTATATATGTATATATATATATATATTTTATAAAATATATATATAAATTTTATATATATATATATATATATATATATATATATATATAAAATATATATATATATATATATATATATATATTATATATATAAATTGATAGATAGATAGATATAGATACAGATTTATATATACACACACACAATGTGTTTAGCCGATGTATGTGTATCTATATAATAATTGCCTAACCACTCTGGCCAAGCTTCACACCGTAATGAAGACAGTGGTTCCGTGGTAGATGCCTAACAAGCAACGGAGAATTGACTATGATAATAACACCGGTGGTTAATGTCATAAAAGTAATGATACAACACACAACACCTACTTTTCCTCTCTTATTGCCTCTAAACTCTCGTGCTGTAGCCAGCTCTTTGCCACCAATTAGTACCCTAACCTTGAGTGTGTATATTCCATGAGGTTTAAATGTTACGATCATTTCCCTCTGACCGCTACCTCGAAGGAGAGAATGGAGAAGGGAAGAGGAGGGAGAATAAAGAAGAGAGGAGAGAGGAGAAGAGAAGAGCAAGGGGGAAGGTGAGAGAAGGGAGAAGGTGAGAGAAGGGAAGAGAATAAAGAAGAGAGGAGAGAGAAGAGAAGAGAGTGGAGAAGAGAATAAAATGGAGGGGAGAAGGGAAGAGAAGAGAGAAGAAGGCAGATAATAATAAGTTAATTATAGTCACACACATTCTTAATATACTGAAAATAATAAACAACACATCAGTAACATAAAGATAATATAGAAATAAAAATACCAAAATGAATTTCACAAAAAAAAACAAGCAATCAAATAGAAACAAAGAAAGAAGAAGAAGAAGAAGGAGAAGAAGAAGAAGGAGAAGAAGAAGAAGGAGAAGAAGAAGAAGGAGAAGAAGAAGAAAATAACTGTTAATCTTTAAAGGGCAAAACCGCCATCTCTTTCAGGTCACATGCAAGATGAACGCCTTTTGAACTACAGGAACTAAAACGCATTCTTCTCGTCTCTTCTTTTCTTCCTAAACAGATCTGAAAGAAACAGCTGTAGATTTTCGTAGATTTCGGACTCTCCCTTCCTACAAGATCTCTATTTCTTTACGTCCGACGCCCCAAGATTTCCGCTATTGATTTAGCAAAGGGGCGGGAGAAAACGACCTCCCTCCAGTGTGCGGCGGGGAGAGAGGAGATAAACACGGCCACGGGGGGTCGTAGAAGCTCTCCAGGTGTGTATTGTGGGAGGTTTCGCCACGCTTTGTCACACCAAAAGGAACTTTGAAATAACGTAGTAATGAGCGTGTTCCGAAATGATTCCGTTTTCTTTATCGCCGAGGGGGAGCGGGGGGGGGGGAGCGGGAGGGGGCACTCTTCTATGTTGTGAAAGGCAAGGAGTGGCTTTGTTATCACGTTGTCGCAATTATTCATATTTGAAAGTGATATTTCTTCTTGTCTTTGGTGGGCAGTCGATACTAAATTGTTTGATAATTGTTGATATTGATATTGTATTAAAAAAAAAAATATATATATATGCGTCTGTATATCAGTTTGTTTAATGATATTTGTTTAAATAATATGACTGATGTTGACTCTTTTCTTCATAATATATTTAGAGAGATTTTCTTTTGCAATCATTATAATTTTCTCCTCCCTGTGTTTTTCCAAGGCCTTAAGTGCCTTTGTTATCATGCTGTTGCAGTTACTTCTTATCTATTTTATTTTATTTTATTATTATTATTATTATTATTATTATTTACTTTGGTGTTATTTCGAAATTAAATTATACATATGATTTAGAGTCTTTTCAAAAGACTGTTTACATGAAGTTACACAATTTACACACCCATAAAACACACACGAAAGTTTTCAAAAGAAATCTGCACATATATGTGTTATTATTATTATTTTATTATTATTATTATTTTATTATTATTATTATTATTATTATTATTATTGTTATTATTATTGTTATTATTATAATTACATTATTCTTATTTTTTTTTTTTTTTTTTTTTTTTTACTTACTTTTCCTACTATATACATTTGAGTGCATAATAAAAAGAGTAAATTCCAGTGAATAATTTGATTCAATATTTCTAAATGGGCCACTCTGAGTAAAAAAGATGATTAATATATAAGAAAGAGAGAGAGCGAGAGAGTGAGAGGGAGAGAGAGAGAGAGAGAGAGAGAGAGAGAGAGAGAGAGAGAGAGAGAGAGAGAGAGAGAGAGAGAGAGAGAGGAGAAGAGAGAGAGAGAGAGAGAGAGAGAGAGAGAGAGAGGAGAGGAGAAGAGAGAGAGATGAGAGAAGAGAGAGAGAGAGAGAGAGAGAGCGAGAGAGAGAGAGAGAGAGAGAGAGAGAGAGAGAGAGAGAGAGAGAGAAAGAAGAGCAAGACAAACAGATAGACAGAAAAATATAGACAAGTAGATGAATAAGCAGAATGATCTATAACCAGAACAAATCAAGAAGTAGATACACAGAAAAGACA
>NC_051395.1:3677380-3679880 GCF_015228065.2 Penaeus monodon
TATATAATATATATATAGTATATATGTATGATATATATATATATATAATGTATATTCTAATATATATATAGATAGTATATATATCTTTGTAATATATTATATATATATTCTATGTTATATATATAAATATATATATTATAATATTATATCTTATATATAGATATCTATAGATATATATGTATATATATATATGATATATCTATATATCTTATCATCTATATATACTATATATTATTATTATCTATATGTATATATTATTATATATATATCTGGATATACACACACAACACCGCTCTCTCTCCTTCCTCTTTCGCTTCTTTCTCTCCTCTCTCTCTCATCTCTCATCTCTCTCTCGTCGCTCTCCTCCTCTGGCTCTTCTCCTCTCTCTCTTCTCTTTCTTTCTCATCGTCGTCTTCGCTCTCTCTCTCTCCTTCCTTCCTGCTCTTTCTCTCTCTCTCTCCCTCTCTCACGCCTCGTCTCTCGTCCCCTCCTCTCTCTCTATCTCTCCCCTCCTCCCCATCAACCCCCTCCCTCTCTCTCTCTTCTCTCCTCTTCTCTCTCTCTCCGACTTCTCCTCTCCTCTCTCTCTCTCTCTCTCTCTCTCTCTCTCTCTCTCTCGCACCCCTATAAATATACAAAAACACAAAGAGACCCACGGAAGCAAACGCACACACGGGCACGCAACACCCACACAGACACACACTCTTACACACATCCTGCGCTTTATTCTCACTAATCCTCTGGCAAACGCACGTTGAGAATGAAGACCTCCCCCCTCGAGTATTTCCGTCGGAGCGTGTGAACGATGGGTGGGCGGGGGTGGGCGGGGGTGGGCGGGGGTGGGCGGTAGGTAAGGGTGGGGAGAAGGGGGAAGGGAGGAGGACGGGGGGGGGGTAGGTTGCGATGGGTGGGAAAGTGACAAGCTTGATAAAAGGTGTAAAGGGGAGATTTGTGTTTTTTTTTTTTTTTTTTTTTTTTTTTTTTTTGGGGGGGGTGTGAGTGGGGTGGGTGGGTGGGTTGGGGATAGAAGGTTGTGGGGGGGGGGATGGAGGTTAGTTGGGTAGGGGGAGGTGGGAGGTGGTGGCGAAGATGGTTATTGGGCTGCGTGAGGGGGGTTCATAGGGGTAGTGGGAGAAGGGGGGGAAGGGAGGAAAGGGGGGAGGGGGTTAATGGATGGCGGAGAGGACGGTAGGTAAAAGATGGAGATGAGAAGGGAGAGGAAGATAAATAGCACACGAGAATAGAAGAAGCAGGTATAGCAGAGGCATCCAGAGGAAATTCTTCTGCTGTGGAAATGAAACAGGAAAGTGGATTAAGGACGGTTGCCTAAGTCGCAAATGAAACGAAATGAACTGAAACTGAAACTGAAGCGAAATATCATTGCGTAACTCTGATAAACTAAACAAATAACGTAACACGCATCAATTTACATTTAAATCATATGCCTACCGAAATAGAGACAAACCGGTATGACCGACTAATCAAACCTTGTTAATGGTTCAATCAAAGAGAAAAAATGACCAAAAATGTCAATTAATCTCGACATATTTACCGTTCATGACTGACAGATTCGGGCTGACAAGGAATTTGATTGCGTAATCACAAGGCTCGTTGGCTCTTTCGCGATTGATTTGGTCACAGGGGGGGGGGGGCGACAGCGGAGAATTGCTCGTCCCCGGGGTACGGCGCCCGTCTGCCCCCCCCCCCCCCCCCCCGCCGGCTCTGCGTAAATACATATACACACACATACATACATACATACGTATATGTATGGTATATATATACATATATATATATATATATATATATATATATATATATATATATATATATATATATATATATGTATATATCCTCTACCCTCCCCCCGCCCTTTCCTCTCCCTCTCGCTCGCCCTCTCCCCCCTCTCTCTCGTTCTCTTCCTCTCTTCTCTCTCTCTCTCTCTCTCTCTCTCTCTCTCTCTCTCTCTCTCTCGTCTCTCTCCCTCTCTCTCTCTCTCTCTATCTCTCTCTTTTTCATCCTCCCCCCACCCTCTCTCTCTCTCTCTCTCTCTCTCGCTCTCTGTCCCCCCTCCCCCCCCTCCCCCCTCTCTCTCTCTCTCTCACTCTCCTCTCTCTCTCTCATTATTATTATTATTATTATTATTATTATTATTATCATTATTATCATTATTATCATTAATATCATTATTATCATTAATATCATTATTATCATTATTATCATTATTATCATTATTATTATTATTATCATTATTATCATTATTATCATTATTATCATTATTATCATTATTATCATTATTATCATTATTATCATTATTATCATTATTATCATTATTATCATTATTATTATTATTATTATTATTATTATTATTATTAATATCATTATTATCATTATCATTATTATTATTATAGTTATTATTATTATCATTATTATTATTATTATTATTATTATTATTATTATTATTATTATTATTATTATTATTATTATTATTATTATTATT
>NC_051395.1:3684216-3686716 GCF_015228065.2 Penaeus monodon
TACCTTTGTTCCTTTCTCTTCTTCTTTTTTCTTTATTCTGTTGTATTTCATCTCAGTTTATGTCTTTCACCTTTCTCTTTGCAATATTTCCTGTCTGTATCATTTTCTTTGTTTATTTCAGTTTCTTCTCTATATCTCCCTTCGAATCCTTCTTCCCTTCTTCTCCACTTTTCTTTCTCCTTATCTCCTTCTCTTTATTCCATCTCCTTAGCCTTGTCCCTTTATTTATATTTCCTTTCTTTAATAACCTCACACGAACATTATAAAAGTATATTATGTGCTATAACATTGCTGTTCTTTCACGATGTATGTATAAAATTATCTATATCTTCCTGATTGTCTATCTATCTATCTTTCTGTCTATCTATTTACCTATATATATATTTAGATCTATGTATCTATTTATCTTTCTATATATTTATTTATTTATCTGTCTATCAATTTATCCATCTATATATCTATCTATCTATCTGTCTATCTATCTCTCTATCTATCTATCTATCTATCTAACTGTGAGTGTAGAATGGGGAGTTGAAATATAAAAAGAACGGCCTCTACCTCAAAAAATAAAGGATAAAAGTGTACAAAGGGCAGTAACAATAGAAACAAAGAGACAGAGAGAGAATGTCGAAAACACACACACGGATAGGTGGAAAATAAATATTTGTAAAAGAAAAAAAAAACGAAAAAAAACAACAGAAAAAGGAATGAAAGAATGGACAGATAGTGGTATAGTTGGATAGATAGATAGATAGGTAGATAAGCAATGAACGGATATGTAAGAAAACAGATAGATAGACAGACCGAATACTAAATAAACAGATGTACAAACAGACAGACACAGACAATTAGATAAAAAAGTAGAAAAAGAATGAGAGAAAGAAAAGAAAGAGAGAAAGAAAAAAAAGAGAAAGAAAAAAAGGGAAAAAAATCCATGTCAAACCAATGTAGGTCAAAATGACTAGTGCTCACCTCACCTATTCATGTCATAGTATAGACTGTTGATCTAAGGTCATGCGCGTCATGCAGTGTCTCTCCGAACCTAGCATGTTTCTGGACGCCGTATTAACATGATAAAGGTGAACGTGAGCGGGAATAAACGGGTGACTTAATGGTGCTTTTAGTCATCGTAAAGATACAGAGAGAGCTGGGATAACGATGTGTTGACTGTTGATGTATGTTAATGGCGTTGATGTGAAGAGGGTGATATGTAATGATGAAAAAAAAAGAGTGGATATCGGGGAGAGACAGTTAATAAAAGGGAAAAGAGTGTTAATTGAGTGAGAATTATAGATCAGAGAGATAAGAATTGGATTAAGATATCACGCAGAAGAAAACGATCGTGTGACAGTATCATAATCGTATTTGGTATTAATAATGACGAAGGATGGGAATTATGATGCCAGCGAGAGAACGATAAATAAAGGAATGGTGATAACTGAAAGCACAAATCAGTCACAAGAACGGCCTTATTTCCCTCTCGCTCTAGCATCACTCAGATATTACTTTGAGAGCAAAAAATCAACATGTCAAGAGTAGTGTTCAACATCCCTTACGCATTAACAAACGACGTTCCTCTTTCAAATATCCCACGGATTCGAAGGACTCATCCGAATCCCGACATTCATCGATACCCCAAATCCTTCGCCACAGCGACTTGTAATAAGATGAAGGATTCGATCCCTTAACCCCGCATTCAGTTTCCGAGTCCCTGCTATAGACAAACCCGGGATCCTCTTCAATCCTAAAGAAAACGAGGCTCTACCCACGGATTCCGCCACGTGATGCGCTGGACTTCGGATCAAGGAGTCCTGATTCAGTGGTATTAGATCCTATGATACCGTTCCCTACCTCGAGGACCGCTGCGTGAATTCCTAGTTGTTCTTCGGTGATTCTTTTAGGCTCCAAAAGCTTTTAAGAGACAAAGCCATGGGGGTTGGAAATAGAGAATGACAAAGAGGAAGAGAGAGCAAGCATGCGTGATCGACATAGGATTGAAGGATATCATTTCCGAAGCCGAATATATAATTGTTGCTTCCATTATCGTCATTAGGACGATAAGTCAGTGAAGATGATAATGATCGAATTGATGATTACACCGATGCCGCAGACAGTATGAGACCACTAATTCAACCGTGATAATTCATCCTATTTACCTATTACTCATCATATTACACTAGACCGCAGCAATAACAGAAGGTTTTCCTCTATCCTGCAAAAACCTTGGCAATGCCACAGCGTCCGTCAAGAGCCTTGGCAGATGCTAATAAGACTGAAGCGTCTACGTCTGAGATCGAGCGTGACTGGCGGGGTGACTGGTCCATTATAAGTCGCGATCTGAGAGTGACTGCCTCGTGCTTGATTTTTTAGGGGGGAGGGGGGAGGGAGGGGTGCTTGGGGTTGATGGATATATAAGTGGTGGTATATACAGTGTACAAAGCATATTGCTTCCATGTAAATAAAACACATACACTCACGCACGGACGTATATATGTATACT
>NC_051395.1:3699216-3703356 GCF_015228065.2 Penaeus monodon
GAGTAGTAGTAGTATCAATATTACTATCATCATTACTATTATAATCATTACTATTATTATTATCGTTATTATTATTATTATTATTACCATTACTATTAGTGTTATTATTATAATTGCCATCATCATCATCATCGTTACTAATACTATCATCACCATTGTCATGATGAACATTATTATCATTAACATAACTGTCTATTTATCGTTTTCATCTCTGCGATTTATACTTCATTCGGAAATATCGCATCAAACGGTATTATACTTAACGAAATAAATATATCATTTGCATTTTCTGATGAGCTCTAAACTAACGGGTAAATGTTGCGTTGTATTAGTATTGCAATTAATGGCAGAATATGTATTTGATTCGTGCAATTTACCAATCACTCTCCTGCTTATAAAACATCACACAAATACATTACGTTTCTGACACATACCGCGCGAGTCAATTACAGTGATTTTTATATATATATATAGAGAGAGAGATTTACTTGTTAATTGGTTATAAAAAAAGAGAAATATTTACTGACAATAAATCACAGATGGTTAATGAATCTCTTTCACTGAATGAAAATGTATTTATTCACTGGGGTATTGCTGAAATGAAAAACACAAACATCATGCAATTCGAATGTTGAACACACACACAGAGGATTTGAAAAAACAGTATTTGAATAAAAAGCTTCAGATCAACAACGCCATGCAAAGGTAATGCAAAATAATGGAATGAATAAAGCTATTTCATCAGCTGACATGACGAAACATGCTATTGTATGTTGGAAGGCAAAGTTTCAACATGAGTGAATGAATATGTGGGAAGAGTTATAACGAAAGACATGAATAAAGAAAAAAGCAAGTAAACTATGATGATGATGATGATTGTGGTAATAATGGCAATGGTGATAATACAAATAGGAATAGGAATAATGATAATGGTAGTGATAACAACAATGATAATGGTAGTGATAACAACAATAATAATCATTATGATGATGATATTAATGATAATGATTAAGTACAACAAAAACAGCAACAATACTAATGAAGATAATAATAATAATGATAAATGATAATGATAATGATAATGATAATGATAATGATAATGATAATTATAATGATAATGATAATGATAATGATAATGATAATGATAATGATAATGATAATGATAATGATAATGATAATGATAATGATAATGATAATGATAATGATGATGATGATTGATTGATTGATGATGATGATGAGGATGATGTTGATGACAACAACAACAATAATAATGATAATAATAATGATAATAATAATAATAATAATAATAATAATAATAATAATAATAATAATAATAATAATAATAATAATAACAATAACAATAATAATAATGATAGTAAGAATGATAATGATAATGATAATAGTAGTGATAACAATAATAACAGCAACAATAATAGTGGTAATGATGATTATAATCGTGATTATGATAATAATGGTCACAGTGATAATAATCACAGTAATAATAATAATAATAATAATAAAAAATAATAATAGTAATAATAATAATAATAATGATAACAACAACAACAACAACAATAATAATAATAATAATAATAATAATAATAATAATAATAATAATAATAATAATAATAATAATAATAATAATAATAATAAAGTTAATATGATTATAATAATAATGATACTATCTTGCTTTACAGTTTCAGTGCCAAGCTAACCCTGGAAACATTTGGACCTTACTAGATTAACATCATTTTACTGTGCATACGTAAAACACACACACACACACACACACACACACACACACACAAACACACACACACACACACACACACACACACACACACACACACACACACACACACACACACACACACACACACGCATTCCAGTTGGTACAAACCGTGATTAATGACCGAATATTATGGTGGAAAATTGCTTGTTCTGAATGAGCGCGTCGGCGATAGGTTATTGATCAGGTCGGGGACAAATATTAACGGTAATGCATTCTCAGTATTCTGCTTAATCAAGACTGGTGGCGAAAAGGACGAACGAAAATAACAGTATTTATAAACTTCCTATAATCAAAACACTTATGAGCTTACAGTGAATTCGTGCACCACGTGAAAATAGATTATATAATAAATTTCTCTTATGCAAGTACTGTCATCAATATTGTTGTTACAACCAACATTCTATAAGTAACACACTGATACGACCAGTATAAATGATTCAGAATAATATTTAGTATTGATAACCAAGCTGCTCTAAGCCTGTGACGACAACCATCAGGCATATCCTTTATCGAAAGTCAATCACAGGGCAGATTTCTTACACGAATCTCCATGAGTAAATGAATGAATCGTTCAGGAAACTTGCATTAAAAGGAGACTCTTCTTTGGCAAACGTAAATACCAAGAAACATGCTGCTCCATTTTTTATAGTTAATATTGTTATCATTAACTTTATCATCGTTGTCAATACATTTCATTGACATTTCCGTCCAAGCAGTGACTTTAGGGGTTCACTGTAAAGGAGTCCAAGGGAGTAAATCCAATAATTTTCCCCAAATTTTCTCCCAAAATAAAGTATAATCGCCCAATGTCAATTTTTTAAAGGCTGCCTGGGGCTCATTTGAACCGAGAGGACCTGACGTTATGATAATGATATTGGCCTTTTACTTAAGGCAGCCTAGAGGTCAGTGTCATCAAGTTTACCGATATCCAGACACATGATTTCATATGACAAATGAAAGAAAGAGTTACAAGCATCTCTATCCTCCTAAATGACAGAACAAAAATAACTTTCTGAGATCAAGCTTGAAAAAAAAAAATGTCTTTCAAATTACGCTAAGATGAAGAAACACACGATTTTTCCAAGACATAATCTGTACTGTTGTCTGAGCTAATAGACCTCTCAAGAGTTCATACAGTCGTTAGCAAAGAGGTTTCATCGTAAGGCATTTTAATGACGTGAAAGATGCAAAGCTAATTCTCTTTCCACACAAGACAACTGTATTTAATGAGTATTTGCTGGTCTCGGCCCTTGCCTTTTGAGCATTAGTGTTATTGTTATTGCTATCATATCATTTCCTACCAACGATATCATCGTTATTGCTATCATATTCTCTTGATAACCATATTTTCTATACTATTCTTATTTCTAACATATTTTCTTGCTAAACATATTTTCCCTATTATCGTTATTTCTATCACATTGCTTTGCCAAATATATTTTCCACATTATCGTTATTTTTATCATATTTTCTTGCCATTCATATTTTTCACATTATCGTTATTTTTATCATATTATTTTGCCAACCACATTTTCCATATTCAAGATAATGTAGAATCGTTATATTATTATCTGTAGTATAATAACATCATCTCGTTATTACTATTACCATCATCATCACTTCCTTCATTAATATTCATTTGCTACCGTTGTTGTTGTTCGTGCAAGAATAATTATTCATGTCAACATTTTATTTGTATGTAAGCACATGTCTGTTGCAATGCTATTAATACCAACGACGGCAGACCTTACGCCATCACACACACACACACACACACACAAACACACACACACACACACACACACACACACACACACACACACACACACGAGAGAGAGAGAGAGAGAGAGAGAGAGAGAGAGAGAGAGAGAGAGAGAGAGAGAGAGAGAGAGAGAAGAGAGAGAGAGAACAAAGAAAGAGAGAGAGAGAGAGAGAGAGTGCAAGAAGAGAGAGAGAGAGTGCAAGAGATAGAGAGAGAGAGAGGAGAGAGAGAGAGAGAGAGAGAGAGAGAGAGAGAGAGAGAGAGAGAGAGAGAGAGAGAGAGAGAGAGAGAGAGAGATAATTGTTCGTTCACGAGGGAATGTTTTATGGGAAAGATCAGACGCATTCGTTCTTTCTTCTGTGTCTGTCTTTATGGATGGAAGGGTGGGTGGAGGAGTGGGTGGGTGGATGGGTGGGTGGATGCAGGGGTGGATGGGTGGCTGGGTGGCTGGGTGGATAGATGGAGGTGTGGGTGGATGGGTGGGTGGATGCAGGGGTGGATGGGTGGCTGGGTGGCTGGGTGGATAGTATGGGTGGTATGGTGTGGCTGGGTGGATGGGTGGGTGGATGGGTGGATGGGGTGGGTG
>NC_051395.1:3738946-3741446 GCF_015228065.2 Penaeus monodon
ACCCCCAGAAGGACCCCCCCAGAAGGACCCCCCCAGAAGGACCCCCCCAGAAGGACCCCCCCAGAAGGACCCCGTTTTCTTCCACCTGCCTTAGTGAAGACATAGGGCCATTTCCACCGTCGTTCCAGCTGTCACCTCGCCATCTTGGGCACTCCTTGACACGAAAAAGCGGTGGTGTTGGGTGTCTATCCTTTGCAAGCATAACAAGCATATTAGTAAGAGGAGAAAAAAAGGGGAGAATGCACACAGGAGGCTGCTTTTAATCGCTGGGATGGAAAATATAACCCCGTGAATCATGCAAGTTTGATTATCACTACTGTGGGTTGGTTTCTCATGTTGTTTGATCAATAGGTGCACGCATGCAATCCTGCACGCGGAGTAATGAATACCATTCCACCGCACGGAGGCTTCTTTAATTGCAAGACCATTAGATATACGATAAAAGGGGATTTATGGTGCAATGCAAGAAGTGTATTTGATAAAACACATTCATATGCAAACACAAAAGCTAGTGTCCAACGGGTAGCCACTTGGAAGACAAGGCTATGCTATCTGGTAACACTGACAGGGTATACAGGTGGATGTTGTGGCAACGACTTTATCACTTTGCCATTAATGAATACGTTGCTTATTTGCCAGGAGGGAAAATCAACAGAAAAGGAGAGAAAAATAGAGGGTTAATGGTTTATTTATTTATTTTTATTATTTCCTTCAATTTTTTTTCAGCTTTTTCTTTTTTGTTTGTAAAACAACAAGGATTTTGATTTTTTTTTAAACCGAAACTTTTTCCCCTTCTTTTGACTTTCTATGATTCTCACTAAAAAAAAAAAAAAAAAAAAAAAAATCCAAAAGAACAAGGGCTTATTGCAAATACTTCCCGGGTGACCATTGGCCACTGATTTTATTGCAAACAGACGATGCACAACCTTGCAAGTGGTCTGTGGGAGGGCAGGTGGGTGTGCTGTGGGTGTATTAAGCACTGGCCTGGGTAGTCACACCTCTGTCAGTCTTTTATTCTGCCACATCATTATTATTATTATCATTATCATAATTACAATAATAATAGTTATATCAGTAATAACAATAATACACATAATAAGGAAAACAGAAGAAAGAAAAGAGGTAAAAAGAATCTCGGGGGGAGGGAGGATGAGGGGGGAAGGGAGAAGGTAAAGAGAGAGAAAGAGAGAGAGAGAGAGAGAGAGAGAGAGAGAGAGAGAGAGAGAGAGAGAGAGAGAGAGAGAGGAGAGAGAGAGGGGAGAGAGAGGAGAGAGAGAGAGAGAGAGAGAAAGAGAGAGAGAGAGAGAGAGAGAGAGAGAGAGAGAAAGGGAAGAGAAACAGAGAAAGGGAAATGTACATTCTGATTCCCCTACTTTTCCATCATTTCTCTACTTTCGTCACCTTTTCCTTCCCTCACAGCTGGCGAGACATGCCAAACATGACAGTCATTTCGAAAAATGATATTTCAGAAACGATTGAGTTATGATTCATTGTTGTCGAGTGTGACACGTGATTCAAAGAGGTTGAGCTGCCTGTATCCCTCGTGTCAGGTGTCATTTGAGTGTCACTTGCAAAGGATTGTCAGAGATACAAAGAGTGTCAAGTCATGTTACCAAAGGACGTGACTTTTCTCGTGTCATGCATGGAACTGCGAAATCAAAAGGAATGTTCTTTTTACTTCCCTTATCAAAACGCACACTCAGGTACGGACCATCGACGTAAGCTTTAGGAGAATGTACACACTGACAAGCACAGGCTCGGACACAAATACACACCGGGGAAAAAGACAAAGAAATGGACAAACACACATAGAAAAAAAATAAAGACAGAAATATCGGCCCATGCACACGTACACACACACACACACACACACATACATACTCACACACACATACAAACACACAAACACACACACACACACACACACACAAACACACAAACACACACACATACACACAAACACACACACACACCAAACACACACACACACGCACACACACACACACACACAACACACACACAAAATACACACACACACACAACACACACACAAAATATACACACACACACACGTTACCCCGCCCTGTATATAATAACATGTAAATATATCTATGAATAATCGACAACAATTAATCAATTCCCCATAGAACTTCTAAAGACACCCTGTAAACAAGCGACATATATATACAATACATAGCCCCTCCCCCCAACTCCCACCCCCTTTCTATACAATGTACGCTTTTGTGTATCATAAGTCGTTCAATAAACAGACGATGCGTTGTATCTGAATTACCATCCGTTTGTAAGAATAATTTCAGTATTGTTTTAATAAATTAGGGTGATAAGCACGAGAATACAAATCAATTTTCTTATAAAATTATATATATATATATATATATATAATATATATATATATATAATATATATATATATATATGTATATAAAATATTATATAATATAATATATATATTATATATATATATATATATATATATATAT
>NC_051395.1:3778946-3783946 GCF_015228065.2 Penaeus monodon
CATCTCCCTATCCCACTGCGACTAATTATCCAAAACATCACATCTCCCTATCCCATTGCGACTAATTATCCAAAAAATCACATCTCCCTATCCCACTGCGACTAATTATCCAAAAATTCACATCTCCCTATCCCACTGCGACTAATTATCCCTATCCCATTTTTCTAATATAACTCACTATCCATAAAATTATTACGACTCCATATTTCTAACACAACTAACTCTCCGCAGAATGAATTTGCAACTCTCAACTAAGATACTAAACCTCACTATCCACACAGCAAGTTGTTGCAGCCGTCCGTAAAATTATTGCATGACACATTTCCTGAATTAATTCGAAAAATATATTTATTGATATCTAAACTGCTTCTAATAGCATGCTATCTTTTATCTATCTTTTAGGTAGATAATATTTTATGGAAATCAAAATAAACTGCTTAGGGGCCGTTTCCTGGAAGGTATTTTTTACCTTTTTAAGAAGGGGGAGGGAAGAGAAGGAGAAGAAGAAGGAGGAGAAGGAGAAGGAGAAGGAGAGGGAGAAGGAGAAGGAGGAGGAGAAGGAGAAGAAGGGGGAGGGAAAAAGAAGAAGAAGGAGGAGAAAAAGAAGAAGAAGAGGAAGAAAAAGAAAAAGGAGAAGAAGAAGAAGAAGAGGAGGAGGAGGAAGAAGAAGAAGAAAGAGGAAAAGAATAGAAGAAATAGAAGAAGGAAACAAAGAAAATGGTAAATTAGGATGAAAAAAAGAGATAGAAGAAGAGGAAGAAGAAAAAGGAGATAGTGAAGGAGAAAGAAAAAGAAATGCATGTAACAAATACAGATATTGTAGAAAAGAACTCGAATCGAACAAGGAAAAAATAAAATAAAACAGGAATAAACACAAACGAGAGAATAACAACAACTATAACAACAACAAACAAATGAATAAGCCTACACAAGCAAACATTCACGGGAAACGAACAGAAACACATTCGCCTAAAGTGGATAGATTGAGACGAAACCCGTTTTTTGTATAAATGAACGCGGATTCAAGTTACACGCTTACACGAACGCCTGCCTTACATAACACCGATGACGTAATCTCGTTATGCTGTAGAAACTGTATATGGACGAGCTGTTTTAACTTACTTTTCATGTGCTTCAAAGGTAATTCTTTGTTGAGTTTATTTTCTTGGGTATGGAAACGAATTGAATATATAATTATATATATCTATATAACTATATATCCGTATCTATATCTATATCTATATCTATATCTATATCTATATCTATATCTATATCTATATCTATATCTATATCTATATCTATATCTATATCTATATCTATATCTATATCTATATCTATCTCTATCTCTATATCTATCTCTATCTCTATCTCTATCACCATCTCTCTCTCTCTCTCACATACACACACTCTCACTCTCACTCTCTCTCTCTCTCTCTCTCTCTCTCTCTCTCTCTCTCTCTCTCTCTCTCTCTCTCTCTCTCTCTCTCTCTCTTCTATATATATATATATATATATATATATATATATATATATATATATATGTGTGTGTGTGTGTGTGTGTGTGTGTGTGTGTGTGTGTGTGTGTGTGTGTGTGTGTGTGTGTGTGTGTGTGTGTGTGTATGTGTGTGTGTATGTGTGTGTTTGTGTGTGTCTGTGTGTGTGTGAGGTGTCTGTGTGTGTGTATACACCCGTTGTATGTTAAAAAGTCAGTCGTTTCGTCCATGTTCCTTTGGTCATAAAGAATTTACGACAATGAATGTATCGATCGGGAGCTCGACGTCATTTTTGAAACTTTTTCGAAATTAGGATATCCGCGTTTCTTCTTAAATCAGGCACATTCATCAGCGAGATGGAAATTTTATACTCATTCCCGCAATCATCAACATGGTAGTGCCAGTAATCTATTAATCATTCCGTATAACCCGTCCCTCGATGAAAAAGTAACATGTTTAAAGGCGCTGGTATTGACATTGTTTTTGCATATCCGAATACGTTGCGTAATACTTCGGTTAAGCACAATGTAGCTAGCGGTGCGCTTGAGACTTCTCCCGGTATTTACACTATACCTTGTAAGGATTGCCCCAAGTTTTGCATAGGCGAGACAGGTAGAGTTTTTGAGAAAAGAATTAATGTGATGTTAGATTTGCCAGAGAATCAAATGCGTGTTTCTTTCATTTACGTGATGAAGGTCACCAGCTAAACTGGAAAAGCGGTAAATTAATTT
This sequence comes from Penaeus monodon, assembly GCF_015228065.2. Classification (NCBI taxonomy): domain Eukaryota; kingdom Metazoa; phylum Arthropoda; class Malacostraca; order Decapoda; family Penaeidae; genus Penaeus; species Penaeus monodon. The sequence goes on from NC_051395.1 coordinate 3,781,171, forward strand.
ATAAATCAGCAGATTCGTACGAAAGAAAAATGCTAGAATCTCTATTAACTGTAAAAATGCCTTATTTTAACTTGGGTGCTGGTCAATACGGCTTGGATGACCTTACCTCCTCGTTAGTTAGCAAAGCCTTCCCCAGACTCTTCGACCTTGACCCTCCTCCTGAGACCTTGACCTCTGCCACTATATATTCTTGTCCAGATTCTCTCCTTGTATCCATTTCGGTTTATTATTCGTCTGAAGAGGAACTCGTGAAGAGTTCGAAACGTCACGATTTAGTTTCATTTCTTACTGTGCTATTTTCCTTTATATATATATATGTATATATATATATATATATATATATATATATATATATATATATATATATATATATATATATATATATATATATATATATATATATATATATATATATATATATTTAACTATGATGATAATGATAATAATAGCAATGAAAATAGTTATAATGAAAATGATAATATTAATGATTATTATAATAGTGATAACGACAATAATAATGATTCCGATAGTAATCATGAATATGATAATAACAAAACCAATATTGATGTTTAAAACGATAATAAAGATAAATACAATAACAATAGTAATAATAGTAATACCGGTAATTTATATTATGATAATGTTATTATAAGTAAAATTGTATTATAAAATAGTATTAATATGTTATTATAAGTAAAACAGTATCATAAAATAGTATTAATATGTTATTATAAGTAGAATAGTATTAATATGTTATTATAAGTAAAACGGTATTATAAAATAGTATCATAATGTTATCATAACTAAAATACTAATAATGCCAATAGCACATGCCTTTACACCATGTCTATGTAACAAAATTGTTAATGCTTATAATCTAAAAGCCCTGAAAATGAAGTACTGACACGAAAAAATTACTCACAAAGTATACTTATTTACATTTTTTGTCATATACAATCCCCGTGTTTACAAGCATACAAAATCAACACGTTTTTCGACCTATCTCACATCCTCAAAATCATATTTACATCTACCCGTTCGGCTTGTTCAAACTCTGCGCGCCCACGATGCCAGAATGCGGGCTGAACATAACTGTCTCACGCGTTTAACATACCATGTGTTACCGAGCCCCCGTCACGTGCTGTTACCATGCAATGAATTCAGTGTCTCTCGTTTTTAACTGCATGCAATCACATCCTCACACTCTTGCAAGCGCGTTAACGAGGCACTTCCCTCTTGTTCTCTCTCTTGAGCAAACTCCCTCTCTTCCTCCCTCTCTTCCTCCCTCCCTCCCTCCCTCTCTCTTCATCCCTCCTTTCCTCCCACCCTCCCTCTCTTTATAGCTCCCTCCCTCCCTCTCTTCCTCCCTCCCTCCCTCTCTCCATACCTCCCACCCTCCCTCTCTTCCTCCCTCTCTTCCTCCTTCCTCCCACCCTCCCTCTCTTCCTCCTTCTCTTCCTCCCTCCCATCCCCGCCCCCCTGCGTCTCTGCATTCTTTTCTCCTTTTCTTCTTTCCTCCTCTCCTCCCTTCTCTTCTTCCTCCCTTCCTTCATCTCTCTCGTCCTCCCTTACTCCTTTCTTTCCTATCTCCTTTCCTCCGTTCTCCCCCTTTTCTCCTTCATCCCCCCCTTCCTCCTCTCCCTTTTCTTCCCCTTCTTTTTTATGTGCCTTCTCCTTCCTCCTCTCTCTTAACACTTCTTTCTTCTCGTCTTTGCCTCTTCCTGTTCCATCAACAATCTTCGCTTCCCTGAGCCTCTCCTTCCTTATCCTTACGTTTCTTTCCCTTCTTCTTATCCTTTTCTTTTTCTCTTCTCCCTCTTCTTTATCCCCACTTTTCTCTGTCTTCCGTACCCTCTTTCCTCTTCTCTCCTGCCCCTCTTCTTTCTCCCTCTTATTCCCGTATCTCTTCCTACCCTCCTCTATTTTCCCTCCATCTTCATTATCCGTCTACTTCCTCCCTCTTCTCTTTCCCCATCTTCGTCTCCTCGTTCCTTCTCTCTCCCTCCTTTTCCTCCCTCCCTCCCCCTCTTCTCTCCCTCCCTCCCTTCCTCCCCCCTCTTCCCTCCTCATTCTCCCCCCCTCCCTCCCCTTCCTTCCCCCCCTCTTCCCTCCCTCACTCCTTCCCCCCTCTTCCTCCCCTCCCTCACTCCTCCCCTTCCTTCCCCCACTCTTCCCTCCCTCCTTCCTCCCCTTCCTCCCCCTCTTCCCCCCCCCTCCCTCCCCCCTCCCCCTGCAGATGGCGTATCGGGGAGGCAAAGTATCCCAACGAGGGCTCAGAGGCAGGCGAAAATTGGTCCCATTTATTCAATCACTCCCAAGGGGGGGGGGGACTGACTCTTCCATCGTCTCACGCGGTGGGGGAGTGAGGGAAGAGGAGGAGGAAGGGGAAAGGGAAGGGGAAGAGGATGGGGATGAGGAGTGGAGAGGATAGGGAAGAGGAGGAGGAGGAGGAGGAGGAGGAGGAGGAGGAGGAGGAGGAGGAGGGAAGGTGAGGGAAAGGAGGAGGAGGAGGGGAAGTGAGGGGGAGAAGGAGGAGAAGGAGAAAGGTGAAGGGGAGAATGAGAAGGAGAGGAGGTGAAGGGGATAAAGAGGGGAGAAAATAGAGGCGAAAGAGTGTGAGATGTATAGAGGAAAAATATATTTCCTACAAAGACAGACTTTCTATATGTAGTATATAAAGATAATTCTGGAATGAAACAAAGAGAAAAAAGAAGAGAGAGAGAGGAGAGGAAAGAGGATGAGAGAAAGCGGAGATGAAGAGAAAGGGGTAAAAACA
>NC_051395.1:3796446-3798946 GCF_015228065.2 Penaeus monodon
TGGTTATAGCAGTAGAAAAAAATGGTTTTGAGGCTGTTAATTTTTTTTAAATTATTATTCTAATTTTGTGTGTGTGTGTGTGTGTTTTTTTTAGTGTTATCGTGAGGTATATTTGTTATTATGATTCTTATTGTGTTATTGATTATTCTATTTTTTTAAAATCGATGATTATTTCATCATTATTTTTATCTTTTCGTTCTTATTATTGTCATTTGTATCACTGATATCGTTGTTTTACAAACAAATTATTGCTGTTATTAGTAATGTCATCGTCATTTCGCAATAAACCTCGTTACCATTATAGTCATTATGTTCCTATTGTTCTTAAAAGCATCATCGTTATCATCGTTATCTTAATTGCCATTATTACTGATAATTATTATTCTTATCATCGAGTTCATAATCATCAATATTCTCATCATCACCTTTGGTCTTTATTACTATTACTATCTCGCCACCTTTATCATTAATATTGTATTAGAGCTATTAATATTACCTGTTTCATGGCTGTTACCATTACCCTTGAACACCATTAGTATTTATCAATAGCTCAGTCATCACATTATTATTATATATTCCATTATCTTTATCATGACTCGCTAATTACAGTTGCTATCAACATTAGCATCCCGAAGGCATCTCCTCGCCTCCTATTTCGACCTTGGAGCATCTACTCATCTAAATGATAATTAAAAAAGATAAAATGATTGATAACAGCCGCGAAAAAAATAACTTTTACAAATAGATACAGTTGAAGCTGTTTTAAACCCCGGTCTCTGGAGCCACCTGTTCTATCCAAGGGGAGCAGGTTCACCTCTCTTCCCCCTCGCCTCCCCTCCCCTCCTCCAAGGTTCTCCTCCTCCCCCAGTCTCCTCCGATCCCTACTTCACCCTAGGTTCCTCTTCCCACATCCCCTAGCTTCACTCCCTTCCCCTCTCCCCCAAATACCTGCCCATTTCCCTACTACTATTCCCCTCGCCCCCTCCCCCTCTCTCTGCCCCAAATCCCCTGCCCATTTCCCCACTACTATCACCTTCCCTCCCCCCTCCCTCTTTCCTCCAGATCCCTCGTCCAGTTCCCCACTACCATTCTCCCCTCCCCCCTCACCAGCTGACGCCCTGCGGTGTTACGATGTCGGTGATAATCGACGAGCGAGTGGGCCGCCGGATCCAGCGGGGAAAAGGTAACCTCGCGCGGAATCCGATGCGTTGCTGTTCCAAGCGAGGGATAGTGAATGTAAAAGTCTAGTTATGAAAGGTGTTGATTATTTATTATGATACTGATTATTTGTTGTATTTATTATGGGCATTTTTTAAAAAGAGCTTTTGTTATAGATCATGGACAGATTTATAATAGATAAGATATTTTTACTTCGATTGTGAGTCATTTTTAGTGAGCATTTTGATTTAAAGACTTATATATATATATATATATATATATATATATATATATATATATATATATATATATATATATATATATATATAATAATAATAATAATAATAATAATAATAGTAATAATAATAATAATAATAATAATAATAATAATAATAATAATAATAATAATAATAAATAATAATAATAATGACTGCAAGAACATTTTCTTAGAGTCAAACCTTAACGTTCCTTTTTTTATGTAATGACTGTATCTATCAACGCAACAACACCAATGGTAAGAACATCAACGCCAGCAATAAAAGTAATATTGATATTGATGATACTCATACAAACAGAATGATGATGAAGAATATAAGGTTGTTCCTTATCATATAAACAAAAATACTAGTGCTAATGATAATGCAGATAATAATAAGGATAAATACCATTATTACTACTCTTATTACAACCTTTTTTTTTTCCTTTTGAAAATGACCTTCACTCATCTCCATATATCCATGCCCACACTGCCATATATTACTTAGAACATTCACACTAGACTCCGTATTGCATCGACATATAGAGCTTGCGTTAGTTCACCGTCCATTTCAAAGAGGGAGTTTTAAAGCTAGAGAAAGTGAGATTATAATACGCCTTTTAAAGAACTATAAATCCTTGTTCCATTGGCAGATGACGTTGGTTTAAAAGCTCCATCGCTCAGGAAATTTTAAATAGAGAAATAGTTTAAAGATATCTAGCTTTTTCCCCCCTCCTTCTTCTTATCATTATTTTCCCTAATGCACTTAAAAACAAATCTTTTTGCATGTGAGATTTTGGTAATGCGAAAATTCACTTGGAGACGCAGGCAGGTTCGAAGATTCAGGTGTTTCGAAGAAGACCTGCGTCGATCACTGTTTCGGATTCATATGATACCCTGATATCTCATAACACACACTCACTGCCCTTTCAGCTCCTCCGTGACGCCGTGGTATACAACTACCTTCCCGACAGTTCAACGTGACGAATACAAACCAAAAATCCTTTCTGTTTTATGCTTGCACGATCAGCATTAAAGGGGGGAAGTAAGAGGAATACTGGGTTGGTAAATCTTCCTCTAATTGCA
>NC_051395.1:3803946-3808946 GCF_015228065.2 Penaeus monodon
AGATTGATAGATAAAGATAGACAGACTGACAGATAAAAAAAAAATACAAAAGCAGATAGATAGCTAGATAAAAAGGAGAATAAAAGCTCTGTCATTTCGTGGACGGGATGTCGAGTCCCTCCAGCGACACCTGTTCCCGAGGATGCAGATCAGCCGTCAGCTTCGGATGTCCTGACAGAGCGAAAAGGGTCAACTGTCAGCGCAGATAAGGCCCTATGTCATCAGCGTCAGCGCAGATAAGGCCCTTCGCCATCAGCGTCAGCGCAGATAAGGCCCTATGTCATCAGCGTCAGCGTAGATAAGGCCCTTCGCCATCAGCGTCAGCGCAGATAAGGCCCTTTGCCATCAGCGTCAGCGCAGATAAGGCCCTTTGCCATCAGCGTCAGCGCAGATAAGGCCCTTTGCCATCACGGTCGCCGCTCCTGCAGGACGCCAGCGACCCTATGACGTCCGTTTGGCAACCTCACGGGCGGCGGAAGTAATGTCGTGAGGGAGACGTCGATTAGATGTTGAAATAATAATAAAAATTATATAATTGGATGACAATCGCCACACCTTGCGTTTTCTCCTTCTTCGAAGTACCAAAGGTCATGTGTCTGTACACTTGCCTGATGACAGTAATTTGATTGACATAATTGCTTTGATCATCAGCTGTTCCTCTGTCATGGCACGGGTAAACATGTGTCCTGCTCTTTATGGCAAGAGGGAGGAGAATACTCATCTGTGCCATAACCGCCATATGTATGCATAACGTGCATTGTTCAGCGGACGCCACAAATCAGACTTCACTCCGCAGACGTGCCATACGGATCCCATTAACCAAGAGGTAAATGGGTCATAATACATTCGCATCACGCGTCACGGCATCCTCTCTCGTCCGCAGCCGCCAGATCTTGCCATGGCGACCAGCAGCCTCCGCCGCTCCTGTTGATCATCACTCGGCTCGCCGTTGCCATAGGCACGCTCCCCGCCACTACCATTATTTAGAGATAAAATCGATTATAGTGTCACCTCATCGTTATTAATGGATGCCGGAAAGTTCTCTACGGCGCGCCATCGTCTACGTGGCTGGAGAACACAAAGGGCCTCCTGGAACAATCGGGCCTAATACTCCTTTCAACTATCAGGTCAATCAGGGCTCAAACTCTCAGCCGTCGAGTGACCGAGGCTAACAGTCAAGGCCTACAAGGTGAGCCGACAGGGCCACGAGTCAGGGGCAGACTTTGGCCTCCGACGATTTAGTTTATTGTATACAACCAGCTCTTAACTGTGTGGCAATGAGGTTTAGAACAATAGAGGAAAGCAAGACAGCGTTGGTCTTGTCGCGGTGATTTATATCATCCCTTTGCTCACGTTACGGTGTCTGTAAGCTTTAGAAGACAGTGGATCCCATACTAAACTAGATCCAATACCTTACCTCTGCAAGCTATACCCAGGAAGCCTAGATTGCACAGTACAGACACTGAAAATACCTTCGACGAACCATATAGAACACTACGACATACAATTTCGTCTAAACACACCCGTCCTGCGGTTATAGAAATCCATAGTTAGGAAGACCCCCCAAGTGCAGTGCGTAATAGGCGGCCTGAGAACTGTACCCCTGACTACTATCTTTGAGGGCGTTGCGTGTGTGTTCTTTTTTAATCATTACTAACAAGGATAAAAAAAAAAAGCTCTGAATTATTATTATGGAAAAGGCTTATCGTACCGAACGCCCTTTCCAACTCTCCCCCCCCCCTCCCGCCTCCACCTTCCAAAAAAATGAGAGGGAGAAATAAGTATGTTGAGAGAGAGAGAAAAAAAAACCCATCTAAATCGAAGGCGGGATTAGGCGTGCTGACGTCATCCTCAGGAATCTCAGCCTCCAAGGGTATTGAGGGTAAAAGCTATAGTTAAGGGTTGTGAGGGTAAAGAATGAAGGGTTAGAGAGGGAGAACTAATTAGTGCTTATTAGATAATTAGTACATTGTAGATGTTAAAAGTCACTTTTTGAACGTTATTCACGTGCTAATGCTGACAGGTAAGGGATGTCGGCACAACAACGCGTTCTTATGCATACTTACTACGAAAAATGTGCTCATATATTTTCTTTCACACGTATTTACAGTACATCACATCTATCTTATCGCATGGCCGCATAATGTCAGTCTACGATGCGGTATTGCCAGATAAAAAAACAACAAAAATAAATAAATAAAGAAATAAACTCGGGGGAAAACATGACCACGGCCGTAAAGATATGCAGTAGACAGAACTAATTCGAACCCGCCTGCGATCGCGGTGCGAATAATACCCAGAAGTAACCAATTGAAAAAAACAAACCCTGATTCGAAGCTCCATTACGCCTTAATTGGCCAAAATTTATAACCAATAGAGCCTCATCACCATCTATAATTCCCTGCTATTAGACGCAGGATCCGATTGCTACGTCAACTCTCAAGGAGAAGACGAATGTTAATGAGAGTACTAAAACCTTGAGGAATCTTGCTCACTCTTGGGGTAAAGTGGAATCACTCTGTGGGTTTTTTTTTTTTTTGCTGCGTTCGAGGCGTCTGTTATTGGTTTCGAAAACAGGTATGATTCGAAGCCCTTGCGCCACTTCCGTAGCTTCGAACTTTTATTTAGGTGTATATGAGTGAGGATCTGCGGATTCATTTCTGTGAAATATTCTGAATCTGCTAATATTTTTGAAGTTTTGTTCATTTGTGGCTACATCTTCTGTCGATCTTTTAAATCTGTCTAATTTAGCGAAGTGTTTTATTTTTTATCTATTTATTTTTATTTATTATTATTTTTTTACAGCATAACAGATAACACATTTCCCAAAACTTTGTAAATCCTTTCTGCTCAATCCGAAATTTTGAACATTCTTTTCCATAGGTATCATTCAATGATTAACTTATATTATTTGTGAATTTGTGAATTATTTGTGAATCAGAGTTTTCATTTCTCTAAGCTAAATCTTCCAAGCCATTTGGAGTTTGATTACTATTTAAAACGTAATAGAATAGGGGGAAGGGGATAATGATAAAGAGGAGAAAATGGTAATGGTAATGATAATGATACTACTACTACTACAACCATTATTGATGATAATGATAATGATTACGATAATGATAAAATAAAGATAATGATAATGATGATAACATCAGTGATAATAATGATAATAGTGATATAATAATAATAATAATAATAATAATAATAATAATAATAATAATAATAATGTAATAATAATAATGATGATGATGATAATAATAATAATAATAATAATAATAATAATAATAATAATAATAATAATAATAACAACAACAATAACAATAATAATAATAATAATAATAATAAAATAATAATGATAATAAAAATAATAATATTAATAAAAAAATAATAAGGATAATAAAAATAATAATAATAAGAAAAAAAAAAAGATAATGAAAATAAAAATGATTATAATAATAGTAGTAGTAGTAGTAATAATAATAATAATAATAATAATAATAATAATAATAATAATAATAATAATAATAATAATAGTAATAATGATGATGATGATGATGATGATGATGATGATGATGATGATGATGATGATGATGATGATGATGATGATGATGATGATGATGATGATGATAACGATAATAATGATGAAACAATGAACACTTTGTATATTAGGAAGCCTTTTTGGGACGCTGAAGGGACTACTAATGATATTGATGTGTCTTAACTAATAATAATAATAGTAATAGTAACAATGATAGTAATAATAATAACGACAATGATAATAATAATGATGATAATAATAATAGTAATAATAATAATAATAATAATAATAATAATGATAATAATACGAATATAATAATAATATGACAACAACAACAACAACAATAATAATAATAATAATAATAATAATAATAATAATAATAATGATACCCAAAATAATAATAATGATAATAATTTAAATAATGATGATAATAATAATGATAATGATTTTATTAATAATATTTTTAATGATGATGAAAATAATAATAATAATAACAACTACAACAACAATAACAATAACACTACAAATAATAATAAGAAAAATAATGATAACAATGATGATGATAGTGATAATATTGATAGTAATAACTGAGGGAGAATAAGAAAAGGAGAGAGAAGCTGGGAAAAGGAAGGAGGAACATGGATAAGAAGAAGGAGGAGGATGAATAGAAAGAAAAGAAAAAAGAAAAAGAGAAAAAATGCAGGAGGCATAGGAGGAAGAATGAGAAATGGGAGAGGAAGAAGTAGAAGATTAAAAATAAAAAGAAGAAAAAATTAAAAGTAGAAATGAAAGAAAAAGAAGTAAAATAAGAAGAAGTAGGAGAAGGAGAAGAAGAAAAAGAAGAAGATGAAAGAAAGAAAGAAAAGGAAGAGGAAAAAGAAGAAGAAGACGAAGAAGAAGAAGAAAGAAAGAAGGAGAAAGAAAGAGAAAGTAAAGGAAGAAGAAGAGGAATAATAATAAAGAGAGAGAGAGAGAGAGAGAGAGAGAGAGAGAGAGAGAGAGAGAGAGAGAGAGAGAGAGAGAGAGAGAGAGAGAGAGAGAGAGAGAGAGAAGGGTACTCTAATGGAAACTTAAATTTAGATTTCATTGCATGTATTGTAACTCATGGATTTTTCACTCGCTGAGATTTTATTACAATGAGCAGTGCATAAATGTCGACACAAAGTAGCACACATAGTTTATGCAAAACAGAGAGTAAGCCATTTACTTAAAGGGTTTTACTTCGAAACATAAGCACAGGCGTCCACTTTAGGAAAAAATGTGAAGTCATTCTGCATAATCCAAGTGTCCATTACACTGTATGAGCCGCAGGAGGCTGATGCTTCACTGTTTAAAGCCTCTCCAACACTATTACTGAAGGGGAAGGGGAAGGGAAGGGAGGAAAGGAGGGGAGAGGGGCGAAGGGAAGGTGAAGGGAAGGGAGGAAAGGAGGGGAGAGGGGCGAAGGGAAGGGGAAGGGAAG
>NC_051395.1:3816446-3826622 GCF_015228065.2 Penaeus monodon
AATTCAGCTGAATGAAGAATCAAGTAATTGGTGTCATAAAAACAACAACAACAAATCAACAAAACCATACATACAGCTGAATGAAGAATCAAGAAATTATCATAAAAAAACAAAAACAACAACAAAAAAACACAACAACAACAATAATAACAGCAACAAACACAGATACAGCTGCATGCATGAAACGAGGGACCGAGATATCCTGGGTAGATGGCTGAGCGCAAGTCACATGCTAATTAGGGTCACTGATAAGTGTTAATGAGATTATTGTGAGTGACATGAGACATATCATACTAATCTATCTGCGTCAGATGCTTATTCATAGACTGTAATTTCTATTAAACTATTAAAGTTAATCTAATGGGAGAAAGGGAAGGAGGGGGGGTGAAATAAACAGAGGAGAGAGAGAGAGAGAGAGAGAGAGAGAGAGAGAGAGAGAGAGAGAGAGAGAGAGAGAGAGAGAGAGAGAGAGAGAGAGAGCGAGAGATGGGGAGGTGAGAGAGAGAGAGACTACGAGAAAGAGAGAGACTACGAGAAAGAGAGAGAGAGAGGAGAGAGAGAGAGAGAGAGAGAGAGAGAGAGAGAGAGAGAGAGAGAGAGAGAGAGAGAGAGAGAGAGAGAGAGAGAGAGAGAACGACAGAGCGAAAAAGAGAGTGAAGACAGGTACTGCATATCCATACATCTTGCCAAATTCACAGCTATCAATCTCTTTCCTTTCGAGAAAAATGTTGATTTTATCTCGGGTCTCTTGGCCTTTCAGCTTAATCCTCTTGTTTACGAACAGATCAGAAAGTTTCAGAGCAGTCGCAGCGTGATCTTGAAGGCTTATGCATCTCAAGCAACTGTGTTGGATGCGACTTACTTGCCTTCGACCTCAGAAACTTAAAGAAAAGAAATATACCTACGCACACGCACACGCACGCACACGTACACACACACACACACACACACCACACATACATACACATACACACACACACACACACACACACAACAACACACACACACACACACACCACGACCACACACACACACACACACACAACACACACACAAATAAATATAGATATATTTTATATTTTGCTCCCGTAAGACAACCTTTTGTTCTGTGTTTATAATCGCCATTTTAATGATTGGTTGACTACTTAATCCGCTCAACAATGTAAGTATTTCAGATTCGTGATGTATGGAGAGGTATAGTAAGTTTTATCATCACTCCGATGGCTTGTAAAAAATCAAACATTAGATCCTTGGCCTGAGATCCAATAAAGGATTACAACACTCCTTTATATAATTAAAATGAACCCGAACTATGCAACGGCTAAGAAATAAATAAATAAAAGTACACGACTTTTTTTTTATCTTTCGTGTTCATTTTAATGTCTTTTTACTTAATCGGCCAGGCGACCATTAATTCCTGTGTTCATTATTGATCGTGAGGTCCAACCCACGAGCCGCAGGCTATTTCAAGTGTTATTAAAGTACACGGCATGCGTTTCACTGCATAAGCGCCTTCATCCCTTGTCCTTGTCTCCTGCAGGTGTCTCAATCACTCCAGACAGTTGATTTGAATGGATAAGTTTGACCACTTGGGGTGTTTTTCAGAACAGTGGTTGAAAGGTGGGGGAGGTAGGGGAGGAGGGGGGAAAGGGGAGAAGGAGTAGGTCGCAGGTCGGCGGGGCGGTGGCTCGGCCTTCCTCCTCCTGGTCGCCAGATTGTGCAGGAAGGAGGAGAGCAAGTGTTGTCCCTGGTGGTGCACTCATGGTGGTTGCAAAGGAGGTGGTAATTTGTATGCTAATGTGGTTTTAATGGTGTCGTATAGTAGGATAATATTGTATTGTGGGTACACATAGCGATGGTGTTAATTAGCAGCGTTGTTGGCAGTGCTAATGGTAAGCGTTAGTAACGTTAGTAGTAGTATTGGTACTGGTACTGGTAGCGATCTTGGCAATGGTATTTGGGACTGGTAGTGGGTAATGTAGTTCTGATATTGGCCGTGGTTTGTTTAATTATTAGTCGTGGTAGTGGGAATAATTTAGTAGTATTGCTAGAGAAATGGCGTAATAAGTTATAGTGATAGTGAGACTACAGAGAGAATCAAGTGATTGGTGTCAATAGAATAAAAAATGATACATAATATATAAACAAAAACACACAAACAAACAACAAAAAACGTAAATTCAGCGGAATGACGAATCAAGTAACTTGGTGTCATAAAACAACAACAACAAATCAACAAATCCAATACTACAGCTGATAAGAATCACAGAATTATCATAACAAAAACAAAAACAACAACAAAACACAACAACACAATAATAACAGCACACACCGATCGCTGCATGCCTGAAACGAGGTGACCGATATCTCCTGGGTAATGAGCTGAGCGCAGTCACATGCTAAGTTAGGTCACTGATAGTGTTAATGAGTATTGTGCGTGACATGAGACATTATCTACTAACTATCGTGCGAGATGCTTATTCATAGACTGTAACTTTCTATTAAACGATATTAAAGTTTAATCTACATGGGAGAAAGGAAGGAGGGGGGGTGATAACGAGGAGAGAGAGAGAGAGAAGAGAGAGAGAGTAGATAGAGTATATAGAGAGAGAGAGAGTCGAAGATATATAGAGAGAGAGAGAGAGCGAGAGAGATGGTGGGGTTGGTGAGTGAGAGATAGAGAGATTCGAGGCGAGTAGAGAGAAGAGATAGAGGAGAGAGAGCGATAGAGAGATAGCGAGAGAGAGAGAGAGAGAGAGATGGGGGATAGTTTAGAGATAGAGAGAGCGATAGAGATAGAGAGAGCGAAGAGTATTATAGAGAGAGCTCATAGAGAGAGAGTAGCGAGATCGAGTGGGACGTGCGATGCTAGACGAGAGATGATATGAGAGAAGAGAGATATAGAGATAGAGAGAGATAGAGAGAGAAGAGAGAGAGAGAGATAGAGAGAGAGAGAGTAGAGAGAGAGAGAGAGGAGAGATTCGACTACGGAAAGAGAGAGACCTACGAGAGAGAGAGAGAGAGAGAGAGAAGGAGAGAGAGAGGAAGAGAGAGAGAGAGAGAGGAGAGAGTAGAGGACGACATAGCTAACAAGAGTAGTGAAGACGGTACTGCATATTTTATCCATTACATCTTGCAATTCACAGCTAAGCAATCTCTTCTTGCGAGAAAAATGTTGATTTTAATCTCGGTCTCTTGGCCTTCAGCTTAATCCTCTGTTTTACGATCGATCAGAAAGTTTCAGAGCATGTTCGCAGGTGATCATGAGGCTTTGCATCTCAAAGCAACTGTGTTTGGATGCGACTTACTTGCCTTCGACTCAGAAACTAAAGAAAAAAGAAATATCTACGCACACGGCACACGCACGCAACGTACACACACACACACACACACACCAACACATACATACACATCAACACACTTCCACACACACACCACACACCACACACACACCACACACCCAGCGCACGAACACACACACACACACACACCCACACACCATATCTATTATATATATATATATGCTCTATAATATATTATATATCTATATATATATATATATATATATAGATGTATATATATAAGATGTTATATATATAATATATATATATATAATATATATATTATTGTATAATATACTAATATATATAATATATATATTATAATATATATATGTATATATATATATATATATTATATAATATAAATATATATATATATATATAATATCTTATATATATATTACATATAATATAATTATAAATATATATATTATATATATATATCTAATATATATATATATGTATGTATTATATATATCTCTAGAGTATATATATATATATATGTATGTATGGATGTATATATAGATATTATATAATTATATAGAGATTATATATATTATATATATATATATGATATATATACCTATATATATTATATAGATAATATATATATATATATATACGTACAAACATATATATATATACATTACATATAAATTAATACATATACATAGCAAGTTATGAAGTGCTCTGGAGCATTTTGAAGGAACTGTAGATGTTGGAGGATACAAAAGATACAATCTAGGTACGTCTATGATATATTTTGGTTGCCACAGTAATCATCTGACTACGAAACACCTACTAATAAGTTAGAGAAGCAAGCGAAAAGCTGGCTTGTTTCTTATGCCAAGAAACTAAGATCATGAAGTTCAAAGATAACCGCAATGAACATGATTAACATGTTACAATCATGAATGACTGTGGAAAAATGTGAAAAGAGTTCACTTATCTTGGAGCTGTTTTAACTGATACATATTATTATTCACCGGCGAGATAAAAAGAGAATTACGCATTGCCCAATACGCCACCGTTTGTCTCATACCACTTGGATGGAAAGTACCGCAGCATTACCCTTACGACAAAGCTGATGTTAATTGACTCCTTAGGTTTCCAATTGCATCTCTGGTTCTGAGTGTTTTGGTGCTGAAGTAGATAGAACACGAAAAAGATCATTAGTTTTGAAATGTGGGGGGATGTTAACGACGAGTACTTAACTATGCGTATTAGCTGGAGCAGAGAAGAGCGACGATGAAGTGCGAGAACCATAAATTGTAAGACCCGGCTGTTGGACATCATTGAACAGGAGTAAATATAAAGTTTCTTGTCCATGTGATGAGAAGTAAAAGTATTGAGAAAGACTTGCTGACAGGGATGGGTAATGGAAAAACTAGGAAGAGGAACACCGAAGACAAGACTGAGCGACAACATCAAAGATATTTGCGGGCTGTCGATGGTAACAGTGGAAAGAAAGCGCAGATCGAGTTGAGTGGCCGAAGGATGGGGAGAGGTCCCACACGGCTGCCAAACATGGCATGACGTTATGGTGATATTGATAGATATAAAATCTAAACATATATACATATACCTATGTGACACATATCTTAGTTTTATCTGTCTATATCTCTTCCTTTCTATTTTTTCTTCTCTCTTCTCTCCTCTCTCTCTCTCCTCTCTCTCTTCCTCTCTCTTCTCAGAAATCATCTCTCCTCTTTTCCTCGTCTCTCTCATCTTCTCTTTCTATCCTATCTATTTAACAGGCAAACCGTTTGTTATTTTCTTCCTCTCTCGGCCGCTCTGTTTTATTTTCTATTCCTCTGCCGCCCCCTCCGCCCCCCCCCCCCCCCCAACCCTCCTTCCCGTCTTCCCTTCCTTTTTTTAATATTTAAAAACTCTTATAAACCCCCTCCCCCCATCACCCCATCCCGTCCCCTTCGCTCCCCATCGCCTCCCCCCCATCGCCTCCATCTCCCCCATCACCCCCTCCCGCCCCCTCACCCCCCCTCAACGCTCCATTCAAGAGGTCTTACCTTTGACAAGAACTCTTTTGTCTAAAGGTTTTGGCCTTCCGCTATTATTTATTGCCTCTTTTCTCTTCTTTCTCTCTCTCCTTCTCTATCTATTTATCTATCTATCTACCTGTTTATCTTTCTCTATCTGTATATCTATTTATCTATTTTTCTTTTTTTCTTTTTTTCTTTCTTTCCTTCTCTTTCTCTCTCTATCTTTCTATCTTTCTTTCTTTCCTCTTGTCCCTCTCTCTCTATCTCTCCTCTCTATCCTCGATCTGTCTATCTGTCCCGATCTACTATCTATCTATCTCATATTTACTCTCTTTCTCCGTCTCTCTCTCTCTCTCTCTCTTCTCTTCCTTCTCGCTCTCTCTCTCTCTCCTCTCCTCTCTCTCATCGCCTCCTCTCTCTCTCTCTCTTCTTTCCCCTCTTTCCTTTCCTCTCACTCCCTTCTCTCTCACTCGCTCCCTTCTCTCCTCACTCTCTCTCTCTCTCTCTCTCTCTCTCTCTCTCTCTCTCTCTCTCTCTCCTTCCTTTCGAAAGACAGAGAGGAAGTCAGACTATAGACATCTGAAGGTCAACCAACACAAAAAAGAAGTTTTGTTCTAAAGCGAATCTGTGGCAGTGATTCATTGTGGCAAGGACACTGATTTTGGTTCTGCCCACGATGGATGCTGTGAGTGTGTGTGTAGGGAGTGTGTGTGTGTGTGTGTGTGTGTGTGTGTGTGTGTGTGTGTTGTTTGTGTGTTTGTGTAGTGTTTTTGTGTGTGTGTGTGTGTGTGTGTGTTGTGTGGTGTGTGTGCCTGTGTATTATATATATACACAACCACACACACACACACACTACACACCACACACACCCACACACAACACACATATTATATATATATATATATATATATATTAATATATATATAGATATATATAAATATATAGTATTATGTATTTACTGTATGTATATAAATATATATATATTATAATATAATATTATAAAATATATATATATATATAAGCTTATATATATAATATATAATGCATTATAGAGTATAATAATTATATAAATATAATATAGATCTAATATTTATATCTAATCTTATGCATATATCTATATATATTCTATATCTACTATATTATCATATATATCTATATATCTAATATATATCTGTATATAATCTTCATATATATATATTATCTATTATAATATATATCTTATCTTCTCTAATATTCTCATATATCATAATCTCTCTCTACCTATATAGATATGCATATAATAGTGCTATATATAATGCATATTTATATATAATATCTATAATACTGTATTATATAGTATCTTTATATATATATTATCTATATATAATATATATGATTGATAAACATTTCGATGCATTGTTCATTGCCGGTTATCTTTGAATCTTCAGATCTTAGTTTTCTCTTGGCATTAAGAAATAAGCCAGCCTTTTGTTCGCTTGCTTCTCTAACTTTATCTAGTAGTTTGTTGTAGTGTCAGTGTACTTGCTGTCAATCAAAACTATATCACCGGCGTACCTTCAATTTTGAATATGTTGTATCTCCA
This sequence comes from Penaeus monodon, assembly GCF_015228065.2. Lineage (NCBI taxonomy): Eukaryota > Metazoa > Arthropoda > Malacostraca > Decapoda > Penaeidae > Penaeus > Penaeus monodon. The sequence goes on from NC_051395.1 coordinate 3,823,370, forward strand.
ATATCCCAGTTCCTTCAAAATTCTCTAGAGCCCTCTCCATATTGTTTCAGAATATATATTAAGAGGTGCGGAGACAGATGTGCAACCGTCGTACTCCTGTTTGACCTTCGACACCATTCTGTTTAACACCCCTAAGTGGTTCTTCCAGCTAGCTACTTATGGGTTAACAGAATGGTTCGAAGTCCAAACACGGAGTACGACAGGGTTTGCATTCTGTCTCCGCACCTCTTTAAATATATATTACTGAAACAATTATGAGAGGTGCTCTATGAGAATTTTGAAGGAACTGTGGATGTTGGAGGATACAAAATTCAAATATGAGGTACCCCGTGATCTCGTTTTTGATTGCCAGCATATCACTGACTAGCAACAACTAACTAGATAAAGTTAGAGAAGCAGCGAAAAAGCTGGCTTAATTTCTAAATGCCAAGCAAGACCTAATATCATGAAGATTCAAGATAAACGGCGAATGAAAAATGATGAACATGTTACAATCAATGGAATGATTGTGGAAAATGTGAAGAGTTACTTATCTTGGAGCTGTTTTTAAACTAATACATATGCTGATGCCACCGGAGAGAAACAAGTTAATTACCATTGCCCAAGCGCCACAATTGCTCTCCCCCCCCAAAGAAACAGCTGTAGAAAAAAAGAACCGAAGCTTACCTTACGGACAAAGCTGGGTTATTGACTCATAGTTTTCCCAATTGCATCTATGGTTCTGAGTGTTGGGGTGGTTGAAGTAGATTAGAATAAAAAGATCAATAGTTTGACATGTGGTGTTACAGCCGAGTACTCTGGCGTATTAGCTGGACAGAGCAGAAGACGAATGATGAAAGTGCTGAGAAAATAAATTGTAAAGACCAGACTGTTGGACATCTTGGACAGAGGGTAATTAAAAGTTTATTTGGCATGGTAATGAGAATAAAAGTAAAGTATTTGAGAAAACTTGTGACATAGGGATTGTGTAGGAAAACAGAGGAAGAGGCAAGCCGAAGAACAAGACTGCTCGACATATCAAAATATTATTTGTCGGGCTGTCGATGGTATAAGTGGAAAGAAAAAAGAAGCGAGATCGAGTTTAGAGTGGCAAGGATGGTTAGAGATTCCACGGCTGCTCACACATGAGCAGACGTTATTTGATATGATTGATTCATATATAACACGATCACTAAAAAGGATTGGTGACTAAGGTCTACTAAGCTCCATAATTCCATTCATACTACTCTACCGAGTATGATAGCGAGGTTTTCACACACTCCCTTGAGACAACGCCAGAATGGAAATTGATTTAGAAATTAGAAATCGAAATTAGATGTATTGAGGTGTGTATAAATATGACAGATGTAATAATACAATTTCCTATTGATGTAGGTATATAACAACCCTCCTTGACCAGGACTCGAACCTAGGTCTTTCCAGGGTATGAACCGTACAACACGATGCATGGGGATTGTGTGTAAAACCTCGCTATCATTACTCTCATGTATGAGCAGATAGGTAATGTCTACTATGAGGATAGTTAGATCCTAGTTGAACATTCCTTGTTCAATGGGTCTGTGGTATTGTTTGTTTAGTATGTGGGTATATATCCATACATGCATACATATTAAAATAATATATATAATTATATATTATATATACTTATATATATATCTATATAATTATATATATTCTTCATTCATTTAACGTATGTTAATGTCTGAGCGCCGTGTCACAGCATGATCTTATTGTAGTTTTTCATGTTGTGATGCTCTTGGATATTAGTACGTGTAGGGTCCCAGTTTTCCTTTTCCACGGAGAGTGCCGGTGTTACCATTTTTTAGGTAATCATTCTCTCTATCTTTCCGAGCTTGGAACCCGCACTGACTTGGCTGGCTTTGCACCAGTGGCTAGTTAGGCATCAAGTTGAAGTTCCTTGCCCAAGGTACATGGCGCCGGTCGGGTGACATCCGAAACCCTTTAACTGCAGATTGACTCGTAGGACAGTCTTCTAGTCCGATGCTCTAACCATTTGGCCACACGCGGCCTTGGTGACGGCTTTTCCATGATTTTTCTTGGCAATTGTAGAGGCGGTGGTTTGCATGTTCCTTCCGCCCGGTGTTTATTTTTTTTTGTTTTTTTTTTTTTTTTCGGTCACCATCTCTATTTACCTGGCACTGACATGGCTGGGCTTGGCCACCAGTGGCTAGGCAGGCATCGATGTGGAAGATTCCTTGCCCAAGGGAAACAACGTGCCGCCGGTGAACTCTAACCCGTCGAACTCAGATTGCGTCGTGACAGTTTCTTGCGTCCGACCTCTAACCATTCGGGATCCACACCGCGTTCCTCATATATATTATATATATATATATATATATATTATATATATATATAATAAATATATATATATAAATATATATATATATATTATATATATATATATATATATATTTATAGACTAATATAAATACTAATTATATATATATTATATCATAGATATATATAAAAGATAAATATATATATCTATAATATGTAATAAATATATATATATATATATATAATATAGATATAATTATATATAAATACTATATATAGTATTATATATATATAATATATATATATATATATATAATATTATATATATATTTTATCTATATATATATATATATATTAGTATATATTGTGTGTGTGTGTGTGTGTGTAGGTGTGTGTACGTATATCAATCAATCAACTAACGGTATGACTCATGTTTTGAGCAGCCGTGGACCTCATCCCCATCCTTCGCCACTCCACTCGATCTTCGCTTGTTCTTCCACTTTATAACATCGACAAGCCCGAAATATCGTTGATTATTGTCGCTCCTTTCATTGTCTTAGGTTTTGCCTCTTCCTCTTTTCCTATCACCCTCCCTGTCAGCAGTTTTTCTCAATACTTTTACTTCGCATTACATGACCAATCAACGTTTAATTCCCTTGTTCAAGATGGTACGTATAGTATATATATATGTCATATGGGTTATATATATATATGATAATATATAGATATATCTATATATATTATATATATATAATCCATATATATATAATATATATATATATAATTATATATATATATATATTAATATAAAGGGCCCCCCATATAAGAATAGGATAAAGGTAAGAGACAGAAAAAAAAGGGGGATATGTGACAGTCTCACCCTTTGCCTGATTGGATGCCCTTCCTAATCAACCGCTCGAGCACGCTTAACACCTGTGCCACGGCGGTGATTCCC
>NC_051395.1:3829222-3838545 GCF_015228065.2 Penaeus monodon
TATGGGGCAGAGGGCGTGTGTGTGTGTATGGGGCAGAGGGCGTTGTGTGTGCGCTGTGTGAGGCGAGGAGAGGGTTTGTGTGTTTTGTGTGTGTGCGCGTGGGGTGAACGTGTTGTTTGGGTATAAACACTCAAGCACGTGGGTTATCTGTGTGCATATGTATAAACCCCCTGTTAACAGTAGAATCAAAACCCCTAATGCGTGCTTCCTTCCCCCCTTCCCTCCCTCCCACCCCTCTTTCTCGCCTTCACCCCTTCCTACCCTCCACCTCCCTCCCCTCTCCTCCCCCTGCCCACCGTCCTGCTTAGAGACTAAAAATAAAGAAAACGATTATAGTCAGGGGATGTTTACTGTGATAATGGTGATGATGTTGTGGTTATAGTAATGATAAAAATAACAAGGGTAATGAGAATAATGAGAGCAATGAGGTAATATTATTATTTTTTTATCATTATATCTCATAATTATAATAATAATAAAAATAAAATAATAATAATAATAATAATAATAATAATGATAATGATAATAATAATATGATAATGATAATATTATTATCATTATCATTATTATTATTATCATTGTGATAATAATAATAATGCTAATAAAGCTAATAATGCTAATAATAATAATAATAATAATAATAATAATAATAATATAAATGATAATAATAATAATTATTATTATTATGATAATGAAATTGATAATAATAATAACAATAGTCACAATGAAACTACTATGCTACTGCAATGACTACTACTACTGCCAATGATAATAAACAACAATAAAGCAACGATAATTGCAACATTAGCAACAGTTTCATTAGCAACATCACAAGAGCAATAACAAAAGCCGAGCGCGATTTGCTGTCAATAAGTATAAAATATGAGTGTAATAAAAATTTGATATAAAATGACTATTAGATCTAAAAGTATATTGATGTAAATAGATATATAATTAGTGTAATTAATATGAAATATTTAGTAGAAATAAAAAAAATAAAATAAAATCATGATATAAAATATGATATAAATATGATATAAAATATGTATATGTATATAAAATATGATATAGAATATCTATGTATATAGAAATATGATATAAAATATGTATATATATGTAAATAGATACAGAATGAATGTAATAAATAGAATATTTAGTAAAAGAAAAAAAAAAAACGAATATAAATAAATGTAAAACACATGAATATAGATAAATAGAAACAGAGAGAGAGAAAAAAAAATGTAATAGGAATATGGAACATTTAGTTAAAGGAACAAAGTATTGCTATGAACACTAAGTATAGCGAGTGAGTTTCAGGTGTTCAATGCCCAAGGTAAAGCGTGGGTCACGTGCTTTTATCCTGGTGTGTGGGGGGGGGGGGAGGTGGGCGAAGACAAGGGTATGCAAGGGGGGGGAGCAAGCACATAGGAGTTGGGTAGGGGGGGTAGGGAGGTAGGGGGTAACACGAAGGCTGGCGTGGGGATGGGGAGGGGTTTTGGGTGATGGGGGGGGAAGGGGAAGCAGTTCGAAGACGGGGGTGAGGGGAAGGGGATATAGGAGGGGGAGGGGGAGTCCAAGCAAGCACAACGACGGGGTGGGGAAGAGGAGAAGGGAAGAGGAGAAGGGGGGGGGGAGGGGGGAGCACGCATGGGCACGGGTTGGGCACAGACAGGCAAGGAGGCGCAGGCAGACACGCTTGAGTGGGCAGCCTGCGAGGGCAGCACGCGAGGGTGGGTTTAATGGGCGGGTGGGGTGGGGGGTGGGTCGGGGGGTTGGGTTTGGGGTTTTTCATGAGCTGGGCAGACAGTGGAGAACGAGAGTGAACGCTGATTATCGAGGGAGGGGGGGGGAGGGGGGGGTGGGAAAGGGGGGGGGAAGGAGGAGGGATAGTGGGAGGGAGGGGGATGAGGGGCGATGGGGGGAAAAAGGGAAGGGAGGGAAGGAGGGAAGGTGGGAAAGGGGGGAGGGGGGGTGGGGGGAGGGGAAGGTGGGAGGGAGGGGGGGAAGGAGGGGGAAGGTAGGAGGGAAGGAAGGAAGGGAGGGAAGGGAAAAAAGGGAGGGAGAAAAGGAGGATTGGAGGAAGAAAGAAGAGGAAGGAAAAGAGAAGGTAGAAAATACAAAAAAGGAGGTAAAGAGGGAAGGGAAGAGAGTGATTGAGGGAGGGAAGTAATGAGGGGAAGGGGGTTTCGAAAGGGATGGAAGGAGGGAGAGGAAGAAAGTAGGAAAAGGAGAAGGGGGATAAGGAGGGAGGAAGGAGAGAGAGAGAGAGGAAAGAGAAAAGGACGGAGGAAGGGAGGTAAAAGAGGGGGAAGGAAGGGAGGGGGGGAGAAGAGAGAAAAAAAGGGGAAAAAAAGAAGGAGGGAAAAAGGGGAAATTTAAAACAAAAATAAGAAAAACAGAAAATTAATAAGAGATTGGCAGGCAAAAACGTTTGGGACTGACGAGAAAGAAAAGGGGTTTTTCATGTAAAAATTTTCCCTTTTTTCAAATTTCAAACCCAAATTTTTTTTCGTTCCCCCTTTTCCCGCCCTGCAAATCCCCCCCCCCCCCCCCCCTCCCCTGCCTCCCTCCCCCCCTTTCTTGAAAATCTTCTCCATTCCAAAATTTCTTAAGCCCCAATTTTAAAAGACAGAAAAAAAGGGATCAAAAACCTCTTTTTTTTTTCATTATTATATTTTTATATTTTTTTAAAGGGAAATTTTTTTTTTTTAATTTCTCAGCTAATCTAACGCCCTTTTAAACTTCCTAAGCATGAAAGCTTTTCCCTCCATCACCCCTAGAAAAACTCTTTCAAATTTCCCCTTTAGTAGAGAACAATAAACCCAGAGAAACTCCAACATCACAAAAAAAAATTAAATCTACATTATCCTCTCTTAAAAACACCTTAAAAAACAACAACAACAAAAACCAAAAAAAAACGAAAAACCTACAAAAACCCAATCTACCTTCATCCTTTTCTTAAACACACCTTATAAACAACAAAACAAAAAAACACAACTCCGAAAACCAGAAAAAGTGCCCAAAAAATCATCCTACATCCCCCCTTTCCCGTCCCTTTTACCCTTCACCTCACGCTACCCCACTACCCAAATTTTCCCCAAAAACATAGGAGAAGGGGAAAAAACCCATCCAAAATCGAGGATAAAAAACCCCCCTCCCTAAACCCTAACCTACCCTAACCTCCCCTTTCCCCTCAACCTAACCTACCCAATTTTTCCCTTTAAAATTTCCCCTAACCCAACCCCCCTAATTCTTTTGTCCCCCTTTACCTTTTTATCTTTTATCTTTTTCCGAGACAAAAAGTTACAATTTTCAGAAAGGAGAGAGAGGAGAGAGGGGAGAGGGGAGATAGATATTTTAGTCAGATAGATAGATAGAGATAGTTTAGAGTTTAGAGATAGAGATGGAGATAGAGATAGGATAGAGTTTTAGAGATAGAGAAGAGATAGAGATAGAGTAGATAGAAGTAGAGAGAGAGAGAGACTGAAAAGGAAAAGGGAGAGAGGAGAGAGAGAGAGAGAGTTTTAGAGAGAGAGAGAGATAGATAGAATAGGGAGATGATAGAATAGAAAAGGGGTAGAGATAGGGGATAGAGATAGAGATGGGAGTTTAGAGTTTAGAGATAGAGAAGAGATAGAGTAGAGATAGAGATAATAGATAGATAGATAGTAGTTTAGATAGAGAGAGAGAAAAGAGAGAAAGAAAAAGGGGGAGGAGAGGGGACGGGCCCAGTCGGGAAAGGGAGCTAGAAAGAGAGAGAGAAAGGTAAAGATAGACAGATAAAAAGATAGACAGATGGGAAAGAAGAGAGGGAAGAGGGAGTAAAAGACAAACAAACAGGAATATAGACAGAAAGATTATATATTTAAGTTTAAAAATTTAAAACAGGTTTAACCTTTCAGATAAAAAAAATAAACTTTTTGATAGCAAAAATTATATACTGTTTAATACTAAAAGGGTAAAGGGGGAAATTTTACATAATTTGCTTTAAAAACCCTACCCGCGGGTTTAAAGTATTTTTCATTTTTAAAACCAAAAACATTAAAATTAAATTTTCATTTTTATTTTCATTTTTAAATTTTATTCTTTTTTTTGGTTAAAATTCTGCCTCTTTTTAGAGGGTAGCTTTTTTAGCAATATTTATTTTTTTGGCATTATGTAATTAGCTTTTGGTTTTCAGAAGGGCACCCCGGCCCAAAAAAAAAAAAAAAAAAAATATCTCCCGGTTTTTAGAAAAAAAGCATAATATTGTTGTTTTTTTTTCGGGGGTTTTTAAAAATAACATTCGGTTTGTGAAAATATTTTGGGTTCGTTTGTGGGTTTATCGAACGCAAATACTGGAATGAATAGGAACAAGTAAAAAAGGGGGGGAAAATTTTCAAAGATGCTAATTTTTAAAAACAATCAATAAATAGTTCCCCTTTTCCCCCCCCCCCCCCCCAAAAAAAAAAAAAAAAAAAAAAAAAAAATAACAAAAAAAAAATCTATACTATTTTTCATTTCAAGACTTTGGGTAATTTCACCCTTTTCACTGAAGCCAAAGAAACATATTTTTTTATTATTATTTTGACATTGAGAGAAGCTCCTGACCTCCACATGCTGGAGATTTAATCAATTATTTTGGCCCTGCAGTGAACCCACAGCCATTGTGTTCGTAACAATTCGCCAAAAGCGATTTTATTATGCGTGAAGATTTTTAAGCAGACATTTTGCTGTTTGGGTGTTCGTGTGTTCGTTAAACCTCTGGGTGTTTTAAGAGCTTTGGTGTAGTCTGGAATTCTAAGAAAAAATCACCGCAGATAACGTCTGGATTCTTCTCAGTATCATTATGATTTTCTTCTCACATTCAATTTCAGCAGACAGGTAGAGAGAGAGACGGACTGACAGACAGACAGGGAAACAGGCAGGTAGGCCAACAGTTCTTTAAATATTTACACAGGCACTTAGACTTGCTCGCTCTCTCTGTCTTCGTACACACCACCCCACACACACACACACACACACACACACACACACACACACACACACAATACCACATGCACATGCACATGCACATGCACATGCACATGCACATGCACATGCACATACACACACACACACACACAAACACACACACAAACACAACACACAAACACACACACACACACACACACACACACACACACACACACACACACACACATATATATATATATATATATTATATATATATATATATATATATATATTATCCCCCCCACCTCCCTCTCCTTCTCACTCTTTCTCCAGTCATCCTCGCAAGCAGCCAAGCTCTCGCGGGGAAACAGGATTATTAATCTTCCTTTTTTTTAAAGATTTTTGTATTGAAAATTTGACATTTAGGATTATTTTTCCTTTTTTTTTTTATTTTTGTCAATGTTATTGTTATGATGATTGTTATTGTGTGGAAAATCCTTCTCTTTCTCATTATCGTTAATGTATTGATTTCATTGTTGTTGGTATTTGGATGAGGATGAGGATGAAGAGGATGAGGATGAGGATGAAGAGGATGATGAAGATGAAGATGAAGATGAAGATGAGGATGAGGATGAGGATGAAGATGAAGATGAAGATGAAGATGAAGATGAGGATGAGGATGAGGATGAAGATGAAGATGAAGATGAAGATGAAGATGAGGATGAGGATGAGGATGAAGATGAAGATGAAGATGAAGATGAAGATGAAGATGAAGATGAAGATGAAGATGAAGATGAAGATGAAGATGAGGATGAGGATGAGGATGAAGATGAAGATGAAGATGAAGATGAAGATGAGGATGAGGATGAGGATGAGGATGAGGATGAGGATGAGGATGAGGATGAAGATGAAGATGAAGATGAAGATGAAGATGAAGATGAAGATGAAGATGAAGATGAAGAGGAGGATGAGGATGAGGATGAGGATGAGGATGAAGAGGAAGATGAGGAAGATGAAGATGAAGATGAAGATGAAGATGAAGATGAAGATGAAGATGAAGATGAGGATGAATATGAATATGAAGATGAAGATGAAGATGAAGATGAAGATGAAGATGAAGATGAAGATGAAGATGAGGATGAGGATGAGGATGAAGATGAAGATGAGGATGAGGATGAGGATGAAGATGAAGATGAAGATGAAGATGAAGATGAGGATGAGGATGAAGATGAGGATGAGGATGAGGATGAGGATGAGGATGAAGATGAAGATGAAGATGAAGATGAAGATGAAGATGAAGATGAAGATGAAGATGAAGATGGAGAAGATGAAGATGAAGATGAAGATGAAGATGAAGATGAAGATGAAGATGAGGATGAGGATGAGGATGAGGATGAGGATGAGGATGAGGAAGATGAAGATGAAGATGAAGATGAAGATGAAGATGAAGATGAAGATGAAGATGAAGATGAAGATGAAGATGAAGATGAAGATGAAGATGAAGATGAAGATGAAGATGAAGATGAAGATGAAGATGAAGATGAAGATGAAGATGAGGATGAGGATGAAGATGAGGAGGATGAGGATGAGGATGAAGATGAAGATGAGGAGGATGAGGATGAAGATGAAGATGAAGATGAAGATGAGGAGGATGAAGATGAAGATGAAGATGATGAAGATGAAGATGAAGATGAAGATGGGGATGAAGATGAAGATGAAGATGAAGATGAAGATGAGGATGAGGATGAAGATGAAGATGAGGATGAATATGAATATGAATATGAAGATGAAGATGAAGATGAAGATGAAGATGAAGATGAAGATGAAGATGAAGATGAAGATGAAGATGAAGATGAGGATGAGGATGAGATGAAGATGAAGATGAAGATGAAGATGAAGATGAGGATGAGGATGAAGATGAAGATGAAGATGAAGATGAAGATGAAGATGAAGATGAAGATGAGGATGAGGATGAGGATGAGGATGAGGATGAGGATGAGGATGAGGATGAAGATGAGGATGAGGATGAGGATGAGGATGAAGATGAAGATGAAGATGAAGATGAAGATGAAGATGAAGATGAAGATAAAGATGAAGATGAAGATGAAGATGAAGATGAAGATGAAGATGAGGATGAGGATGAGGATGAGGATGAGGATGAGATGAAGATGAAGATGAAGATGAAGATGAAGATGAAGATGAAGATGAAGATGAAGAAGATGAAGATGATTATAATAACAATAATAATAATAATGATGGCAATAATGATAATGATAATGATGGCAATAATGATAATGATAATGATGGCAATGATAATGATGGCAATGATAATGATGGCAATGATAATGATGGCAATAATGATGGCAATAATGATGGCAATAATGATAATGATGGCAAATGATAATGTTGGCAATGATAATGATGGCAATGATAATGATGGCAATGATAATGATGGCAATGATAATGATGGCAATGATAATGATGGCAATGATAATGATGGCAATGATAATGATGGCGATAATGATGGCAATGATAATGATGGCAATGATAATGATGGCAATAATGATAATGATAATGATGGCAATAATGATGGCAATAATGATGGCAATAATGATAATGATGGCAATAATGATAATGATGGCAATAATGATAATGATAATGATAATGATGATGATGATGATGATGATGATGATGATGATGATGATGATGATGATGATGATGATGATGATGATGATGATGATGATGATGATGATGATAATAATATTTATAATATTAATAATAATAATAATATTTATAATATTAATAATAATAATAATAATAATAATAATAATAATAATAATAATAATAATAATAATAATAATAATGACAACAATAATGACAATAATAATGACAATAACACACAACACACACACACACACACACACACACACACACACACACACACACACACACACACACACACACACACACACACACACACACATATTATATATATTTTATAATATAATATATATATATATATATATATATATATATATATATATATGTATATGATAATAATGATATGATTATAATGATGATAATGATAACGATTATAATGATAATGATAATGATACAAAACAATAGTGATAGTGATAGTGATAGTGATAGTGATAGTGATAGTGATAGTGATAGTGATAGTGATAATGATAATGATAATGATAATGATAATGATAATGATAACAACAATAACAATAATAATAACCATAATAATAGTAATAACGATGATAATTCCGATATTCTGAAACAGTGCGAAGAAAAACGGAGAAACACAGGAATATCTACCAATCGCATTCCTCGCAGCAGGTCACAGAGGAGCTGCGGCCACTCTGCTTCTAAAGCTCTAAAACATTCACCCAAGCTCTACTTCTGCTGCGCTCTATGCCTGCTTCTCGTCCACCGTTTCTGTTTCTGTAATGCGTCTCTCCGTCCGTTCGTTCAGAAAGGAAATACTAGGCGTTGATTTCGCCTCCTTATCCTCACATCCTAATATTTTCCTCCTTATCCTCACATCCTGATATTTTCCTCCTTATCCTCACATCCTGATATTTTCTTTCCTTATCCTCACATCCTAATATTTTCCTCCTTATCCTCACATCCTAATACCTTCCTCCTGCCTTTCTTATCCTCACATCCTAATATTTTCCTCCTTATCCTCACATCCTAATATTTTCCTCCTTATCCTCACATCCTGATATTTTCCTTCCTTATCCTCACATCCTGATATTTTCTTTCCTTATCCTCACATCTTGATATTTTCCTCCTTATCCTCACATCCTGATATTTCCTCCTTATCCTCACATCCTAATATTTTCCTCCTTATCCTCACATCCTAATACCTTCCTCCTGCCTTTCTTATCCTCACATCCTAATATTTTCCTCCTTATCATCACATCCTAATATTTTCCTCCTCCCTTCCTTATCCTTATACCTCTTTTTCTTGTCTTTTTTTCTCTTTATTTTTTTTCTTTTTCTAATCTTTCTTACTCTTTATTCTCTTTTCCTTTCCCTTTCTTTCTTTTTTCTCTTTTCCTTTCCTTTTCTCTCTCTTTTCTCTCTCTCTTTTTTGCAATTTAATAGTGTGCTGTTAGACCGAGATATAGGACGAGATTTCCGCGCATGAGTTTGCTGTGAGAATGATAAGCAAGAGAAGGTTACAGGTTTGCCATGTTTTTATTATTTTCTCTGTCTCTGTCTCTGTCTGTCTGTCTGTCTCTCTCTATCTTTCTCTCTTTCTCTCTCTCTCTCCCTCCCTCTTCGTTCCTTCTGTCGCTGTTTTTTTTTTCGTTTCGTATTATTATTCTCTCTTTCTTTCTTTTTTTTTTCCCTTTTTTTCCTTTTTTTTCTTT
>NC_051395.1:3838645-3843645 GCF_015228065.2 Penaeus monodon
TTCCCACTCCCCCCCCCGGCTAACCCCACCCCCTTCCTTTCTCCTAAAGCTACGCCCTCCTCCCCACTTCCTCCTCTTTTAGCTTTTCCTCCACACCCTGCCTCCTCCGCCCCCCACCTTCTCCAGACCTCCCCATCGACCCCCTCCGTCCCCCTTTAGCTTCCCTCTTTTTAAGCTTTTCCTCACTGCATACATCAGCAAAAATGCAACAAAAACCAACAATAACAGTGGCAATAGAAACACACCAAGGGAGACAAAGCAAACGGGGTTAAGAATGATACAGCGTGGCAAGATGAGGGAGGTCATTATTATAGTTCGATGGCATTTGCACACGTGATCAGTTTGGCAAACGTGGTACCAACCATGTGGATAGTGGTGTTCGTGTGTTTTGAATTGTGATAGAGTTATAATAATGACGGGTCGTAATGGTGATAATGAACGTATATACTACATACATATATAGCAAACACACACACACATACACACACACACACACACACACACACCCCACACACACACACACACACACACACCACCACCACCACACCCCACCACACCCATACACACACATACACAACATACACACACACACCCCACACACACACCCCAACACAAAACACACACACAACACACACACACACACACACACACACACACACACACACACACATATATATAATTATATATATATATATATATATAATATATATATTATATAAAATATATAATACATACACACACATATATATATACACACATAAAATACACATATCTGGTCTGACTTATCCAAATATGCAAATCCGCACGAGTGCACACACAGATCGCACTCATGTAAGTGCGTGTGCATGAACGCACACATCACATGCGCGCGCACGAGAACGGATTTGTACTATTGGGTAATTCCAAAACCCTTTGGGACGGTAGTGAGTATAATGATTACCTAAACAACTACTCCCTTGGGGAAGGATCATTTGATCAGCCTCCCTTGTATAAAGACCAAGTCTACACCACAATGTTAACATGGCGCGAAATAGTTTGAATAGGATTATATATATATTATATATAATATATATATATATATATATAATAGTATATATTTATATATAATATTTTAATATATATTTTAAAAATATACATACACCCCACACACACCATATATATATATATATACTATATATATATATATATAATTTTATAATATATATATATATATAATATAATATATATCAATATATAATATTATATAATATATATATTATATTATAATATTATATATATATATATATATATAATTTTTATATTTTTATATTTTATATATATATTATAATAATATAATATTTAAAAAGTAGTTATATCATTATATCATCTCATCATTAACGGAGGTTCAGTCGACCGCCGTGGTCACCAAAGATACTTAATTTCAGTTTCCGTTGTGATGCTCTGAGTGGTACGTGGTAGGGTCCCCAGTTCCCTTTTCCGGAGAGTGCGGTTGCCTTTTAGGTAACCTCTCTTATATCCGGCTTTGGGGCCCGCACTGATTGAGCTGGCTGCCCCCAGGTTTTTATATCAAAAAAAAAAAAAAAAAAAAAAAAAAAAATATAAAAAAAAATTAATAAAAAATTTTAATAAAAAAAAAAAATTTATAATTATCTATATAATACCATCTTAAAAGAAATTAAATATTTTTAAAAAAATAAAAAGTTAAAAATTAAAGGGGTGAAAAAAAAGGGGAAAAAAAAAATGACCCAAAAAAAAATTTTTTTTTTAAAAAGAAAAAAAAAATTAAAAAGGGGGGTAATATTAAAATAGCATAGTTTTTGGATTATGGTTTTAAAAAAAAAAACCAAAAAAAAAATAAAAAGAAATAAAAAATAAATTTTTTAAAAAAAAAAAAAAAAAAAAAAAAAAAAACCCCAAAAAAAAAAAAAAAATAGGGGAAAAATTAAAAATAAATTTTTTTAAAATTTTTTTTTAAAAAAAAAATTTTGGGGAAAAAGCAAAAAAAGGGGCCCCAAAAAAAAAAATTTAAAAAAAATTTAAAAATAAAATATATTTTTAATAAAAATTTAAAATAAATTAAAAAAAAAAAAATTTTAAAATTTTTTAAATAAAAAAAAAAAATTTTTAATTTTTTTATAAAATAAAAATTTTTTAATTAATATATCTATAAAAAAAATTTTTTAAAAATAATAAAAATTTGATAATATAATTATAATAAATTTTAAAATTAGTATATATTTTAAATATATATTTATTTATAAAATTTTAATATATTTTTTTTTTTGTTTTTTATATAATCAATCAAAACGTTGCTCTGTTGAGACCGGGCCTCTCCCCCACCTCCCCACTAACTATTTACCTTTTCTTCCACATACATCGACACCCAAATTCTTTGTATTGTCGCCCTTTTTTTTGCCTTTCCCTTTCCTATCCCACCCTTTAGCAAGTTTTTTCAAAATTTTTCTTTCCAAAAGCAAAACTTTAATTTCCTTTTAAGGGCAAAATTTAAAAAAATTTTTAAAAAAAAAAACTTTAAAAATAAAAGGGAAAAAAAAAATTTTTTGGGGGGAATTAAAAACCCCAAATAAAAATTTGTTTAACAGAACAAAGCTTTTAAAACGTAAAAAAAACCCAAACCCCCCAATTTTTTTTTAAAAAAAATAATATTAATAAGTAAAAAGTAAAAGTTAAAAAATTTAAATAATTTTAAAAAATTTAAAAAAAAACCTTTTTTTAAAATTTAAAATTTTTTTTCTTAAAAAGAATAAATTTTGGTTTTTATTATATAAATTTTTAAAAAATTTTTTAATTTAAAAAAAAATTTATTAAAAAATATTTTATTTTAATATTCCTGGGGGGACAAAACCCCCCTAGGGGTTTTTTTAAAAGGTGACCCATCACCCTATACCCTTTTTTTGAAAAATTCGGACAAGGGGGGGTTAAAAAGGTTTAAAAAATTCTTTTTGGTTTTGGGGAAAAAAATGTTTTGGAAAATTTAAAACTGTTTTAAAGCGGAGAATCGTTCCCCCTTTTAAAAATTTAAGCATGAAAGGAGCTGGGGGTTCCCCCTTTTTTTTCCCCGAAAAAAAAATTAAATAAAAAAAAAATTTTTTTAGCCCCTGTGGGGGTTTCCTTTATTTCAACCCCGAAATGTTTAAAAAAAATTCTGGAAAAAAAAAAAAAAAGGGCCAAAATTTCCCTTAAAAAAGGGGTTTTAAAAAGGAAAAGGGGTTTTTTTTAAAAACTTTTTAAAAAAAATCAATTAAAATTTGTGGCCTTGGAAAAATTTGGGTTTAAAAAAAACCAAAAACTTTTTTCTGAAAAAAAAGGGGGGTTTTCGGGTTTTTTCCAAAAAAAATGAAAATTTTTTTTGGGGAAAAAAATGATCCCTTTTTCGTCCCCAAAACCTAAAATTTTAAATGCCTCGCCCCCCAAAAAAAACAAAGGGAAAAAAAGGGGGTTTTTTTTCCCCTTCTATTTAGAAAATCCTAACGGAAAGTATAAAAAAAAAACTTAAATCCCCAAAATGGGAAAAAAATTTTTTGAAATTGGAAAATTGGCTCCCCCATTAATTAAAATTTATTAATTTTTCAAATAAAAGGCCCTTTTCCCCCCCAAAACTTACGGGTTTCCCCAAAAAAACCAAAAATTTCTACTTTGTGAAAAAAAAGGGGTTGCATAAAAATTAAAACAAAAGGGGGTGGTGACCCCAACTTTTTTATTTAAATCCAAAAGGGGGCCCCCCAAAATCGCACAAAGGTCTTGTAAAAAAAGAATTCCGTTCCCAAATTTAATCCGTTGTGGTTTTTGGGAACCAAATGGTGGGGGGGGGGGAACCGTGAAGGGTTAAAAATATGCAAAAAAAAAAAATTTTTTTTTATATCTAAAAACCAATTTTAAAAGGGAAATGTGAATTGGGTTTAAAATTTTGAAAAAGTTTTTAAAAAAAAAAAAAAAAAAAAAATTTTGGAAAATAAAAAAATTTAAAAGCTTGCCAAAATGGGGGCTTGTTTATAATAAAAAGGGGTCTTTAAGCTAAAAGCCCCCAAATTTCTCGGGCGTTCAAAGAAAAAAATTTTTTTTTGAAAGGAACTTGGGAAAATGTTTTCCAAAAAAAAAAAAAAAACCAAAAATTAATTGGCTCAATGACAGGAGTGAACCCCCCGCTACGAAGTATCCCCCCCTTTAAAAAAGGCCCGGTTAAAAAAAAAATTTAAAAAGGCGGGGTTGTCTTTCTTAAAACCCTTAAAAATTGGTGGAAAAAACCAGAACTTAAAAACCCCCATTAAAAGGTCCCATAATGAAAATTGGGGAAAGTTAGTAATCCCCAAAATTTTGTTAAAAAAATTCAAAAAGGGGGTTTGGGTTTTAAAAAATCCCAAAGCAACAGGTTTTGTAAAAAAAAAAAATTTAAAATTTTAAAAAAAAAAAAAGGCCCAAAAAAAAACCCCGGTTTTTTGGGATTTTCTTTAAACATTTTTTAAAAGAATAAATTTAAAAAAATTAAATTAATAAAAATTTTTATAAAAAAACCTTTTTAAAAATTATGGGGGAAAAATTTAAAAACCCAAAGGGGCTTGATTCTGTTCCCCAAATTTTAAATTTTATTTTTAAATTTATAAATTTAAAATTTAAAATTGGGGTTGGGGGGATAAAATATAAAAATATAAAATTTGGTTTTTGTTGGGCCCCCTAAACAAAACGTGTGGAAGAACCAAATTTATTCTTTTCCAAAAAATTTCCTTTAAAATCAAAAAAAGGAATAAAATATAATTTTCAAAAATATTTTTAAAATAAAATCACTTATTGGACTTTTTAAAAAAATAATTTTGTCAGGAAGAAAAAAAAAATTTAAAAGCGCCCCAAAAGTTAAACAGGAAGGGAAAAACCCACGGACAAGCGGGTTTTTTCCCCCATTATTTTAAACAAATGGTTTGAGTGGGGTGGGGAAAAAAAAAGGGGAAAAACATAAATTTTTAAAAAATTTTTAACGGGAAAAA
>NC_051395.1:3848645-3851145 GCF_015228065.2 Penaeus monodon
AGGCAAAAAGGGAGGGAGAAAAGGCAAAAAGGGAGGGAAATTAGGATGAAAGGGAGGGAAATTAGGATGAAAGGGAGGAGGTGATAAGGGGATTAAGAGAAGGGAGGAAGAAAGGGAGAGAGAGGGGAGGAGGGAGGAAGAAAGGGTAGGGGAGGAAAGGGGGGAGGAAGAGGGAGGGAAAGGAAGGAGTATGAGGAAGGGGGAAGGAGAAATAAGAGGAAGAGAAGGAAATCGAAGGCGAAGGGATGGAAGGAAGTAAAGGATGAGGAAGACGAGGAAGAGGAAGAGGAGGAGGAGGAGGAGAAAGAAGAGGAGGAGGAGGAGGAAGAGGAGAAAGGGGAAGAGAAAGAGGAGGAGGAGGAGGAGAAAGAAGAGGAGGAGGAGGAGGAGAAGGAGGAGGAGGAAAAGGAGAAAGAATAGAAAGAAGAGGAGGAGGAGGAGGAAAGGAGAAAAGAAAAACGATGACGTAGAAAAAAAGAAGAAGACGATGATGAACTAGGAAAACAAAACAAAAAAAAAAATCACAAAAAGGACGAAGAAGAAGAAGAAGAAACAAGAAGAAAAATAAGAAAAAAAAGAACTATAAGATAACGAAGATAAACAAGGAGATCAACAAATTTCAAGAAGAGAAAATGGACGAAGATGCAGGAAATCCGCGAACACAGAACACCTGGACAATGAACGAGGCAACACGCAAAATGAAGGCCACTGGGGGGGGTAGGGGGGGAAGGGAAGGGGGGTGTTAGGGGGTGAGAGGGGAGCTGCAACCCCCCCCCCCCCCTTCCTCCATCCCTACCTTCCTCCTCCCCCTCCCCCTCCCGTACCACAAGCATCATCTTTCGAAGGTCAGGAGAGATGGATAAGTTTTCAGCAGCATCCTTCTCCTCCTTCCCCCTCTCCCTTTCCCATAGACAGGTATACACACACACGCACACGCACACACACACACACACACACACACACACACACACACACACACACACACACAAATATATATATATGTATATATATATATATATATATATATATATATATATATATATATATATATATATATATATAATATAAACACACACACACACACACACACACACACACACACACACACACACACACACACACACACACACACACACACACACACACACACACACACACACACACACACACACACACACATATATATCTTGTGTACGAGATTGTTGTGTAAAGGTGGAGCGTACATTAGCTGTCATTGAAACATCAGGGCAGACGTATGCAAATGAGGCTAAGTGTTCAGAAAGAGCGGAGAGAGATTGTTGGAATATCGACTAGACTGTATATTTTTTTCTTATGCTCTTTATTATTATCAACTTCAGTTATTTACAAATAACATTCATATCCCGTGGACGTGAGCCCGCAGTATAAAATGTAAAATAACCCCAGACACATTCACAAGCACACATACAAAGATATACACACGCACACACACACACACACATACACACACACTTACACACACACACACACGCACACACACACATATATGTATATATATATATACATATATATATATATATATATATATATATATATATATATATATATATATATATATATATATATATATATATATATATATAGAGAGAGAGAGAGAGAGAGAGAGAGAGAGAGAGAGAGAGAGAGACAGAGAAAGAGAGAAAAAGAGAGAGAAAGAGATAGAGAAAGAGATAGAGATAGAAAGAGAAAGAGAAAGAGAAAGAGGAGAGAGAGAGAGGGAGAGAGAGAGACAGAGACAGAGAGACAGAGAGACAGAGAGACAGAGAGAAAGAGAGAGAGAGAGAGAGAGAGAGAGAGAGAGAGAGAGAGGAGAGAGAGAGAGAGAGAGAGAGAGAGAGAGAGAGAGAGAGAGAGAGAGAGAGAGAGAGAGAGAGAGGCAGAGAGAGACAGAGAGATACAGAAAGAGACAGAGAAAGAGAAAAAGAGAGAGAGAGAGAGAGAGAGGGAGAGAGAGAGAGAGAGAGAGAGAGAGAGAGGAAGACCAGCATACCTATCTACCTACTTACCCAAACAAACCCACCCTCTTACGCACACACGTACCCACACCTACACACTTACATAGCTGTATATCTGTATACCTTCTGGCAACACGATCTCGCATACCTATAAACGCACACACATAGACCTACACAAATACACCAACATACCTACCCACACAGCCTACACACTTTCACACCAACACACACACATACCCACAAAAATACCCTACCCATAAACACCACGCACAAATACCCACACACACATAAAATACCCGCACACAAATACCCAGACACCAACATACTCACTTACCAACATACCCACACATCCACATACCCACTCACCAACATACCCACACATCAACATACCCACACACCAACATACCCACACACAAATACCCACACACCAATACACCCACACACAGATACCCACACACCAACATACCCACACACCAACAAAACCACACACCCTAAACACTTCCACA
>NC_051395.1:3856145-3871145 GCF_015228065.2 Penaeus monodon
AATTATTATTATTATTATAATAATGATAATGATAATAATAATAATAATATGATAATGATAATATTATTATCATTATCATTATTATTATTATCATTGTGATAATAATAATAATGCTAATAAAGCTAATAATGCTAATAATAATAATAATAATAATAATAATAATAATAATAATAATAATAATAATAATAATAATAATAATAATAATAATAATAATAAATGATTACTATAATGATAATGAAATTGATAATAATAATAACAATAGTCACAATGAACTACTAATGCTACTGCAATGACTACTACTACTGCCAATGATAATAAACAACAATAAAGCAACGATAATTGCAACATTAGCAACAGTTTCATTAGCAACATCACAAGAGCAATAACAAAAGCCGAGCGCGATTTGCTGTCAATAAGTATAAAATATGAGTGTAAATAAAAATTTGATATAAAATGACTATTAGATCTATAAATGTATATTGATGTAAATAGATATATAATTAGTGTAATTAATATGAAATATTTAGTAGAAATAAAAAAATAAAATAAAATATGATATAAAATATGATATAAATATGATATAAAATATGTATATGTATATAAAAATATGATATAGAATATCTATATGTATATAGAAATATGATATAAAATATGTATATATATGTAAATAGATACAGAATGAATGTAATAAATATGAATTATTTAGTAAAAAGAAAAAAAAAAACGAATATAAAATAAATGTAAAACACATGAATATAGATAAATAGAAACAGAGAGAGAGAAAAAAAAATGTAATAGGAATATGGAACATTTAGTAAAAGGAAAAAGATTGCTATGAACACTAAGTATAGCGAGTGAGTTTCAGGTGTTCAATGCCCAAGGTAAAGCGTGGGTCACGTGCTCTTATCCTGGTGTGTGGGGGGGGGGGAGGGGGCGAAGACAAGGGTATGCAAGGGGGGGGAGCAAGCACATAGGAGTTGGGGTAGGGGGGGTAGGGAGGTAGGGGGTAACACGAAGGCTGGCGTGGGGATGGGGAGGGGTTAGGGTGATGGGGAGGGGAAGGGGAAGCAGTTCGAAGACGGGGGTGAGGGGAAGGGGATATAGGAGGGGGAGGGGGAGTCCAAGCAAGCACAACGACGGGGGTGGGGAAGAGGAGAAGGGAAGAGGAGAAGGGGGGGAGGGGGGAGCACGCATGGGCACGGGTTGGGCACAGACAGGCAAGGAGGCGCAGGCAGACACGCTTGAGTGGGCAGCCGTGCGAGGGCAGCACGCGAGGGTGGGTTTAATGGGCGGGTGGGTGTGGGGGTGGGTCGGGGGGTGGGTGGGTTGTTCATGAGCTGGGCAGTGAGAACGAGAGTGAACGCTGATTATCGAGGGAGGGGGGGGAGGGAAGGTGGGAGGGAGGGGAGGAGGGAAGGTGGGAAGGAGGAAGGGAAGGAGGAGGAAAGGGGGGAAGGAGGGGAAGGAGGAGGGATAGTGGGAGGGAGGGGGATGAGGGGCGATGGGGGAAGAAGGAAGGGAGGGAAGGAAGAAAGGGAGGGAGAAAAGGAGGATTGGAGGAAGAAAGAAGAGGAAGGAAGAAGGTAGAAATACAAAAAAGGAGGTAAAGAGGAAGGGAGAGAGTGATTGAGGGAGGGAAGTAATGAGAGAAGGGGTGCGAAAGGGATGGAAGGAGGGAGAGGAGAAAGTAGGAAAAGGAGAAGGGGGATAAGGAGGGAGAGAAGGAGAGAGAGAGAGAGGAAACGAGAGAAGGACGGAGGAAGGGAGGTTAAAAGAGAGGAAGAGAAGGGACGGAGAGCAGGAGAGAAAGAAGGAAGAAATGAAGGAGGGAAGAAGGGAATAAAACAATAAATAAGAGACAGAAAATAATAAGAGATTGGCAGGCGAACGCTGGACTGACGAGAAAGTCAATGATCATGTCAAAATTTTTCCTTTTCAAATTTCAAATCCATTTATTTCGTTCCTCCCTCTTCCGCCCTGCTAATCCCCCCCCCCCTCCTCCCTCCTCCCTCCCTCCTTCTTGTAAATCTTCTCCATCTCCGAAATTCGTTAAGTCAAGTTTAAAAGACAGAAAGAAGAGGATCAGAACTCTTTTTTTTATCATTATTATATTTTTCATATTGTTTTAAAGGATTTTTTTTTTTAATTCTCACGCTTAATCTAACGCCCTTTTTAACTTCCTGAAGCATGTAAGCTTTTACTCCATCACACTAGCAAATACTCTTTCAAACTACCCTTTAGATAGAGAACAATAAAGCAGAGAAACTCCAACATCACAAATAAATAAATCTATCATTCATCCTCTCTTAAACACACCTTATAAACAACAACAACAACAAATCACACAACTACGATAACCAGAAGAGTGCCAAAGATCTATCCTACATCACCCTACCGTCACCTCTTACCCTTCATCCTCACGCTATCCCACTATCCAATTTCCCTAACATAGGAGAAGGGAAAAACATCCTAAATCGATGGATGAAACTCCCCTCCCTCAACCTAACCTACCCTAACCTACCCTTCCCTCAACCTAACCTACCCTAACCTACCTTAACCTACCCTAACCCCAACACCCTAATTCTCTGTCACCCTTATCTCTTATCTATTATCTCTTTCTCGAGACGAAAAAGTTACAAGTTTCAGAAAGAGAGAGAGAGAGAGAGAGAGAGTGAGATAGATATATAGACAGATAGATAGATAGAGATAGATAGAGATAGAGATAGAGATAGAGATAGAGATAGATAGATAGATAGAGATAGAGATAGAGATAGAGATAGAGATAGAGATAGAGATAGAGATAGAGATAGAGATAGAGATAGAGATATAGATAGATAGATAGATAGATAGATAGATAGATAGAGAGAGAGAGAGAGAGAAAGAGAAAGGTGGGAGGAGACGGACAGACAGTCAGTGAAGGAGCTAGAAAGAGAGAGAGAAAGGGAAAGATAGACAGATAGACAGATAGACAGATAGAAAGATAGAGAGGGGAAGAGGGAGTAGACAGACAAACAAACAGAGAATATAGACAGAAAGATATATATATTTTAAGATTAAATACACACATGGTCTACCTTTCAGATATAAATAAATATAACATATGATAGCGAAATTATATACTGCTAATACTAAAGCGTCAAGGAAATTACATAATTTGCATAAAACCCTACCCGCAGGTTAAAGTATATTCATATTTCAACAGAACATAAAATTATTAAATTTTCATATTTATTTTCATATTTACTTTTATCATTTTTTGGTACATCTGCCTCTTTTTAGACGTAGCGTTTTTAGCAATACTACTTTTGGCATTATGTCAACTTAGCGTTGGTGTCAGGAAGGGCATCCGGCCACAAAAAAAAAAAAAAAAAAAATATCTGCCTGGTTATAGCTAAAGCATAATATTGTTGTTTTTTCTTCGGGTTTTTGAAATAATATCATTCGGTAGTGAAAATATTTGGCTTCGTTTGTGTGTCATCGAACGCAAATACTGAATGAATAGGAACATAGTAATTGGATCTGTCATGATGCTAATTTTAAAGTCACTCAATAAATAGTTCCTTCGCCCCCCCCCCCCCCAAAAAAAAAAAAAAAAAAAAAAAAAAACATACACAAAAAAAAGTCTATATCTATTCTTCATTTCAAGACTGGATATATTTCACTTTACACTGAAGCCAAAGAAGCATATTATTTATTATTATTTCTGACATTGAGAGAATGCTCCTGACCTCCACATGCTGGAGATTTAATCAATTATTTTGGCCCTGCAGTGAACCCCACAGCCATTGTGTTCGTAACAATTCGCCAAAAGCGATTTTATTATGCGTGAAGATTTTTAAGCAGACATTTTGCTGTTTGGGTGTTCGTGTGTTCGTTAAACCTCTGGGTGTTTTAAGAGCTTTGGTGTAGTCTGGAATTCTAAGAAAAAATCACCGCAGATAACGTCTGGATTCTTCTCAGTATCATTATGATTTTCTTCTCACATTCAATTTCAGCAGACAGGTAGAGAGAGAGACGGACTGACAGACAGACAGGGAAACAGGCAGGTAGGCCAACAGTTCTTTAAATATTTACACAGGCACTTAGACTTGCTCGCTCTCTCTGTCTTCGTACACACACACACACACACACACACACACACACACACACACACACACACAATACCACATGTACATGCACATGCACATGCACATGCACATGCACATGCACATGCACATGCACATGCACATGCACATGCACATGCACATGCACATGCACATGCACATACACACACACACACACAAACACACACACAAACACACACACAAACACACACACACACACACACACACACACACACACACACACACACACACACACATATATATATATATATATATATATATATATATATATATATATATATATATATCCCCCCCACCTCCCTCTCCTTCTCACTCTTTCTCCAGTCATCCTCGCAAGCAGCCAAGCTCTCGCGGGGAAACAGGATTATTAATCTTCCTTTTTTTTAAAGATTTTTGTATTGAAAATTTGACATTTAGGATTATTTTTCCTTTTTTTTTTTATTTTTGTCAATGTTATTGTTATGATGATTGTTATTGTGTGGAAAATCCTTCTCTTTCTCATTATCGTTAATGTATTGATTTCATTGTTGTTGGTATTTGGATGAGGATGAGGAGAAGAAAAAAAAAAACCCCCTTGGTTATATTTTTTCCCCCCACCCCCCCCCCCCCTTTTTTTTCACTAAAAAAAACCAAAAACCCAAAAAACAAAAAACCCACCCCACACAAAACAATTATTTTTATAAAAATTTTTTAAAATTTCCCCCAAAACTTTTTTATCTTTTTTTAAGCAGCAGTTTTTGGGGGGGTTTTTTCTTCCTTTTTTTAAGATTTTGAAATTGAATTTAAAAAAAATTTCGGATTTTCCTTTTTTTTTTTATTTTTGAAGGAAAGGGAAAGGGGGGATGAAAAGGGGAAAATCCAAATTCTTTTATTAACCGAATTAATTTCTTGTTTTGTTTGAAAAAAAAAAAAAAAAAAAAAAAAAATAACAATGAAGATGAATGAAGAATGAAGAAATGAAGAGAACCCTGAAGAATGAAGAATAAAAAAAAAAAAAAAAAAAAAAAAAAAAAAAAAAAAAAAAAAAAAAAAAAAAAATAAATAATAATAATAATAATAAATAAAAAAATTTTTTTTTTTTAAGTTTGAAGAGAATCTGCGGGGAAAAAGATTTTTTTTTTTTTAAAAAAGTTTTAAAAATTTTAAATTTTAGGATATTTTTTTTTTTATTTTTGAAGATGAGTTTTGGTTTTTGGTGGAAAAAATTTTTTTTTAGAAATAATTTTTTGGGTTTTTGGAAGGGATGGATGAAGAGGAGGGGAGAAAAGAGGATGAGAAGATGAAGATGAAGATAAAGAGAAGATGAAGATGAAGATGAAGAGAAATGAAATAGTGAGATGAAGATGAAATTGAGGATAAAGGGGGGAGGGGAAGGATGAAGTGAAGATAAGATGAAGATGAGGATGGGGATGAGGATGAGGATAAAGATGGATGAAGGAAGAGAGGAGAGGATGGGGATGAGGATAGGAGGGGTGAAGAGAAGATGAAGATGAAGATGAGATAAAGATGGGGAAGAATGAGATAAAGAAAAGATGAAGATAAAGAGAAAAATAAAGATGAAGATGAAGAAAGATAGGAGAGGATGGGGAAAGAAGAAAAGATGAAGAGAAGTGAGGATGAGGATAGGATGAGGATGAGGATGAGAGGGGAAGGGGAAGATGAAGATGAAATGAAGATGAAGATAAATTTGGGATGAGGAGGATGGATGAGTTAAGATGAAGAGAAGATGGATAAAAAGGGGATGAGGTAAAGAAAAATAAAGATGAGAGAATAAATAAAGTTTTGAGGATGAGAATGAAGATGAAGAAAAGAGAAGATAAAGATGAGGATGAGGATGAAAAATAAAGATGAAGATAAAATGAGATGGGGAGAAGATGAAGAAAAGATGAGATGAAGATGAAGAGGGGAAAGGATGGGGAAAATGAAGATAAAGATGGGATAGGATGAGGATGAGGATAAAGGAGAAGATGAAGAGAAGATGAAGATAAAGGGAAAAGGAGGAAAAGGAGAGGATGAAGAAAAAGATGAAATGAAGATGAAGATGAGGGGAAAGGTGAGGAAAAGGGGGGGAAAAGGGATGAGGAAAAAGATGAAGTGAAGATGAGGATAAAGATGGGAGGGATAAAGAAAAGGGGGATGAAGAGAGGATGAAATGAAGATGAAGATGAAGTAAATAGGAGGATAAAAGGAAAAATGGGGAAAAATTGGGAGGATGGGAAAATGAGATGAGGAGAAGATGAGGAAGATGAAGATAAAGATGAAGATAAGATAAAGATGAAGATAAAGGATGAAAGAAGATGAAGATAAAGGGGGATGAAAAAATGAAAATGAAGAGAAAATGAAGATTGAAGATGGGGATGAAGAAAATGAAGATGAAAAAAAATGAAGAGGAAGAAAGGGGGATGAGATGAGGATGAGGATGGGTTTAAAGATGAGAGAAGATAAGATGAAGATGAAGATAAAGAGAGATGAGATGGGAAGATGAAGATGAAGATGAAGATAAAGGAGTGAAAAGAAAGATGATGAAATAAAATAATGAAGATGAAATGAGAAAAGATGAAGATGAATATGAATGAAATGAAATAAAAATTAAATGAAGATGAAAAAAGGATGAGATGAGGATGAAAGATGAAGATAAAATAAAGATAAAGGGGATGAAGATGAAGAATGAAATGAAATAATAAAGATGAGGATAAAGGAAAATTAAAAAATGAAATGAAAATAAAAAGATGAAGATGAAATAAAAGTGAAAAAAAGAGGGAAAAGATGAAGATAAAAGTGAGATGAAGATAAGATGAAGATGAGGAGGGTGAGGATAAAGGGTGGGATAAAGATGAAGATAAAGGAAAAATGGGGATGAAGATGAAGATGAAGATAAAAGATGAAGATGAAGATGAAGATGGGAGAAGGGGGATGAAGATGAGATGAAGATGGGG
Organism: Penaeus monodon; assembly: GCF_015228065.2. Taxonomy (NCBI): domain Eukaryota; kingdom Metazoa; phylum Arthropoda; class Malacostraca; order Decapoda; family Penaeidae; genus Penaeus; species Penaeus monodon. The sequence continues at coordinate 3,863,206 of NC_051395.1, forward strand.
AAGGAGAGATGAAGATAAAGAGAAGATAAAGATAAAGATGAAGATAAAGATAAAATGAAGATGAAAAATGGGGAAAGGGGGGATGAGGGATAAAAGGATGAGGAAAAGAAAAGATGAGGAGGAGGATGAGGATGAGGTGAGGAGAAGATGGGAAGAGGAAGATAAAGGTGAAGAGGAAGATGAAGAGAAGATGAAGATAAGATGGAGAAGGGAGAAGATAAGTAAAGATGAGGATGAGGAGAGGATGGGAGAGGATGAGGATGAAGATAAGATAAGATGAAGATAAGATGAAGAGAAGAGAAGATAAAGTGAAGAGAGATAAAGTAGGATAGGAGAAGATGAAGATGAAGAAAAGAGAGGATGGGGATGAGGTGAGGTGAGGATGAGGATGAGGAAGATAAGATGAAGATGAAGTGAAGGAGGAGGAGAGAGGAGAGGAGAAATGAAATGAAATGAAGAGAAAGAAGTGAGGATGGGGATGAAATGGGGATGAAGATGAAGATGGGGATGAAGATGAAGAGGAAGATGAAAATAGATAGGATGGGGGAGAGGATGAAGATAAGATAAAGATGAAGATGAAGATGAAGAGAGGATGGGAGAGGATGGGGATGAGGATGAGGATGAGGATAAAGTAAAGGGAAAGATGAAGATAAAGTAAGGGAAAAGATGAAGATAAAGATGAAGATGAAGATAAAATGAGATGAAGATGAAAGAGGATGAGGATAAAGATGAGGAGGATGAGGATGAGGATGAAGATAAAGATGGGGAGGATAGGATAAGATGGGGATGAGGATGAAAGGGAGGAGAGGAGAGGAGGGGATAAAGATGAAGATGAAGAAAAGATGGGGAGGTGAAGGGAGAAGATGAAATAAAGGGTGAAGTAAGATGAGGGGATGAGGAGAATGAGAGAAGATGAAGATAAATGAAGGAAGATGGGGGATGAAGATAAAGAGAGATGAAGATGAAGTGAAGATAAGATGAGGGGGGTAATGAAGATGAAGATAAAGATGAAGTGAGTGAAGATGAAGATGAAGAGAAAGAAAAGGAAGATGAAGATGAAGAGAGATGGGATGGGTGAGAAGATGAAGATAAAGGGATGAAGATGGGAGGATGAAATAAAGAAGGATGAAATGAATATGAATATGAAATGAATATAAATATGAAATGAATATAAAGTGAAGATGAAATGAAGATGAAATAAATATAAATATAATATGAATATAAAGATGAAGATGAAGATAAAGAGAAGATGAAGTGAAGGAAGAGAAGATAAAGATAAAAGATAAAGAGAAATGAGATAAAATGAAGATAAAGATGAGGATGGGAGAGGGAGGATGAAGATGAAGATGAAATGAGAAAAGATGAGATAAGTGAAGATGAGGGAGGATGAGGGAGGATGGGAGAGGATGAAATAAAAGGAAGATGAAGATGAAGATGAAGATGAAGATGAAGATGAAGATGAAGATGAAGATGAAGATGAGGATGAGGATGAGGATGAGGATGAGGATGAAGATGAAGATGAAGATGAAGATGAAGATGAAGATAAAGATGAAGATGAAGATGAAGATGAAGGAGAAGATGAAGATGAGGATGAAGATGAAGATGAGATGAAGATGAAGATGAAGATAAAGGGAAGATGAAGATGATTATAATAACATTAATAATAATAATGAGGGCCCAATAATGATAATGATGGCAAGATAATGATGGCAATGAAAAATGATGGCAATGATAAATGATGGCAATGATAATGATGGCAATGATAATGATGGCAATGAAAATGATGGCAATAATGATGGCAATAATGATGGCAATAATGATGGCAATAATTGATAAGATGGCAATGATAATGATGGCAATAATGATGCAAAAATGATGGCAATAATGATAATGATGGCAATGATAATGATGGCAATGATAATGTTGGCAATGAATGATGGCAATGATAATGATGGCAATGATAATGATGGCAATGATAATGATGGCAATAATGATAATGATAATGATGGCAATAATGATAATGATAATGATGGCAATAATGATGGCAATAATGATGGCAATAATGATAATGATGGCAATAATGATAATGATGGCAATAATGATGATGATGATGATGATGATGATGATGATGATGATGATGATGATGATGATGATGATGATGATGATGATGATGATAATAATATTTATAATATTAATAATAATAATAATATTTATAATATTAAAATAATAATAATAATAATAATAATAATAATGACAATAATAATAAAATAATGACAACAAAATGACAATAATAATGACAATAACACACCAACACACACACACACCCCACACACACACGAGACACACACAAAACACAAAACACACACACACACACACACACAACACCACACATATATATCTATATATATATTATATAATATTATATATATATATATATATATATATATATAATTGTATATGATAATAATGATATGATTATAATGATGAAAATGATAACCCGATTATAATGATAAGATAATGATAAAAAACAATAATGATAGTAATAATGGTAATGTTTATAAAAATATCAATGATAATAATGATGATGAGGATGATAATGATAATGATAATGATAATGATAATGAGATGAGGATGATGATGATAATGATAATGATAATGAAAATGATAGTGATAATGATAATGATAATGATAATGATAATGATAATGATAACAACAAAAACAATAATAAAAACCCATAAAAATATTTAATAACGATGAAAATTCCGATATTCTGAAACAGTGCGAAGAAAAACGGAGAAACACAGGAATATCTACCAATCGAAATTCTCGCAGCAGGTCACAGAGGAGCTGCGGCCACTCTGCTTCTAAAGCTCTAAAACATTCACCCAAGCTCTACTTCTGCTGCGCTCTATGCCTGCTTCTCGCCACCGTTTCTGTTTCTGTAATGCGGGCTCTCGTCCGTTCGTTCAGAAAGGAAATACTAGGCGTTGATTTTGCCTCCTTATCCTCACATCCTAATATTTTCCTCCTTATCCTCACATCCTGATATTTTCCTCCTTATCCTCACATCCTGATATTTTCCTCCTTATCCTCACATCCTGATATTTCCTCCTTATCCTCACATCCTAATATTTCTCCTTTCCTCACATCCTAATACCTTCCCCTGCCTTTCTTATCCTCACATCCTAATATTTTTCTTCCTTATCCTCACATCCTGATATTTTCCTTCCTTATCCTCAATCCTGAAAATTTCCTTCCTTATCCTCAACATCCTGTATTTTCTTTCCTTATCCTCACATCTTGATATTTTCCTCCTTATCCTCACATCCTGATATTTCCTCCTTATCCTCACATCCTAATATTTTCCTCCTTATCATCACATCCTAATATTTTCCTCCTCCCTTCCTTATCCTTATACCTCTTTTTCTTGTCTTTTTTTCTCTTTATTTTTTTTCTTTTTCTAATCTTTCTTACTCTTTATTCTCTTTTCCTTTCCCTTTCTTTCTTTTTTCTCTTTTCCTTTCCTTTTCTCTCTCTTTTCTCTCTCTCTTTTTTGCCCAAATTTTAAAAGTGTCTGTAGACCGAGATATAGGACGAGATTTCCGCGCATGAGTTTGCTGTGAGAATGATAAGCAAGAGAAGGTTACAGGTTTGCCATGTTTTTATTATTTTCTCTGTCTCTGTCTCTGTCTGTCTGTCTGTCTCTCTCTATCTTTCTCTCTTTCTCTCTCTCTCTCCCTCCCTCTTCGTTCCTTCTGTCGCTGTTTTTTTTTTCGTTTCGTATTATTATTCTCTCTTTCTTTCTTTCTTTCTTTTTTTTTCTTTTTTTTTCTTTTTTCTTTCTTCTTTCTTTCTCTCTTCTTTCTCTTTTTTTCTTCTTTCTTTCTCTTTCTTTTTTTTTTCTCTCTTTCTTTTTTCTTTCTTTCTCTCTTTCTTTTCTCTCTTTCTTTCTCTCTTTTTCTCTTTTTTTTTTCTTTCTTTTCTCTTTCTTTCTCTCTTTCTTTCTCTCTTTCTTTCTCTCTTTCTTTCTCTCTTTCTTTCTCTCTTTCTTTCTCTCTTTCTTTCTCTCTTTCTTTCTCTCTTTCTTTCTCTTTTCTTTCTCTCTTTCTTCTCTCTTTCTTTTCTTTCTCTCTTTCTTTCTCTCTTTCTTTCTCTCTTTCTTCTTCTTTCTTTCTCTCTTTTTTCTCTCTTTCTTTCTCTCTTTCTTTCTCTCTTTCTTTCTCTCTTTCTTTCTCTCTTTCTTTCTCTTCTTTCTCTCTTTCTTTCTCTCTTCTTTCTCTCCTTCTCTCTTTCTCTCTTTCTCTCTTTCTCTCTCTCTCTCTCTCTCTCTCTCTCTCTCTCTCTCTCTCTCTCTCTTCCTTTTGTCTCTGTTTCGTTTTTTCGTTTGGTTTTGTTTCTTTCTGCCCCCTTTCCCTTCAGCCAGTTTTCTTTTGTTCTTTGTGAGTTTTTATCTATATATTTATCTATTTTACCATTTTATTCTTTATTTATATATTTATTTCATTATGTTCTGTTTATTCACTTATTTATCTCTAAGCGAGATTTCCTTCTCTCCCGAAGGATAGTAATAAAATAATACTTATACAAAGACGATATTTCTACACTTCACTCCACTGACATTCACTCTCTCCGCCTCTCACTCTCTTCCCCCTCTTTTTATTCTTCATATTCTTCTTCTCTGCTTTCGTTATCTCTGACTCAATATATCGGCAGAGCGTAAAACCTGTTCCTGAGTGTAGTTAAGAAAACAACGTATAGATGGCAGCAACATCGTGCCCCTGCCTCGCTCGGTTCTCGTGTTGCCAATGCACTTGCCATCTCTAGAGGGGGGGGAGATTTTGAGAAAGAATGAATATTATTATTATTAGTATTATCGTGGTATTAATTTACGAAGTCCTTGGATAAGGAAGTATAATTCCTCACGAATATTCACACGATTAAGATGATTTATGTGAGACGGTAAACGAGGAAAAAATAATACAGTTTGATGGTCGAAATGGCTTGCATAGATGCGTCCAGGATAAATTTGTTTGTACCTACCAAGGTTTTGGCCCAGCGCCAAGGAGGAGGAGGAGGAGGAGGAGGAGGAGGAGGAGGAGGAGGAGGAGGAGGAGGAGGAGGAGGAGGAGGAGGAGGAGGAGGAGGAGGAGGAGGAGGAGGAGAAGGTGGTGGAGGTGGAGGTGGAGGAGGAGGAGGAGGTGGAGGAGGAGAAGGAGGAGGAGGACGACGAGGACGACGTGGTTAAATGAAAGAGAAAATGTAGAAAAAAGGAGAAGAAAAGGATGGAGGACTGAGACGAGGAGGGGAGGAGAGTCGCAGTAACGAGGAAGAGGAGGAAGAGGAGGAAATAATAAAGAAAGAAGAAAGGGAACTAGAGACAAAGAAGACAATGAAGGAAAAGGAAGACAAGGAGAAGCGTGATGGAAACTAGGTAGAGGAAATGGGAGAGGAGAAGCGAGAGGAAGGGAGGGAAGGAGAGGAGAGGGGAAGGGAGAGGAGGAAGGGAGAGAGAGGCCAGGGGAAGGCAGACGAAGGAGGAAGGGAGAGGAGGGAGGAAGGTAGACGAGGGAGGCAGGGAGAGGAGGGGAGGAGGAAGGAAGGTAGACGAGGGAGGCAGGGAGAGGAGGGGAGGAGGAAGGAAGGTAGACGAGGGAGGCAGGGAGAGGCGCGAGAGAGGGTGAAAGTCACGTGGTCAGAGTGTGAGCGGGTGAAGCCTCCCCGCCCACGCCCGCCCTCACCAGACAGCGTGGAGCCATGCCTCGGAGAAGGAGAGAAGTAGATTGGTGTAGTTAGGGCACGGGGGAAATGGCGAGGAGAGGGGGGGGGGTTAGATAGGGCACGGGGGAATGGCGAGGAGAGGGAGGGGTAGTTAGGGCACGGGGGAATGGCGAGGAGAGGGAGGGGGGGTAGATAGGGCACGGGGGAATGGCGAGGAGAGGGGGGGTTAGATAGGGCACGGGGGAATGGCGAGGAGAGGGGGGGAGGTTAGTTAGGGCACGGGGGAATGGCGAGGAGAGGGGGGGGTTAGTTAGGGCACGGGGGAATGGCGAGGAGAGGGGGGGGTTAGATAGGGGGGGTTAGATAGGGCACGGGGGAATGGCGAGGAGAGGGGGGGGGTTATTTAGGGCACGGTGGAATGAGGGACGGAGGTGGGAAGGAGAAAGAGAGAAAGAAGGAAAGTGGCACATATAGGATAAGAGATAAGAATGATAAGACGAAGAACTGTAACTATAGCAAAAAATAAACGAGGTTGGGGGTTATGGGGTGGTGGTGGTGGGGGGGGGTAGAGTAAAAGAAGATGAAGAAATTAAAATATGAAATGGAAATGGAAATTAATAATAATGATAATAATGATAATAATGATAATAATGATAATAATGATAATAATTATAATAATAATAATAATAATAATGATAATAATAATAATAATAATAGTAATAATAATAATAATATAATAATAATATAATATATAATAATAATAATAATAATAATATAATAATAATATAATGATAATAATAATAATAATAATAATAATAATAATAATAATAATAATAATAATAATAATGATAATAATAATAATAATAATAATAATAATAATTCCCCCGAGACCATGAAGTACCGGGTTGGCGTCCGGCGGGGGCTAGTCTGTCTCATGGGTGGGGGACACTCTTTAGCTTTGAATAGCAACCTCCCTAGTGATGGTATCACGATAAAAATACTGGTGGTTGTGACACCTTATCATCACAATCATCTTTATGAGTGTAATGCCAAATCAAAATAACCCAGACAACGGCGTGAATGGGGCTGGAACTTTATGTGAAGGTCCCTCGCCCGGCAGGTGTTCTCCGGTTCGACAGCGGAGACCCGGTCGTTATCATACTACTGTGAGAACAAAGTGGAATAAAGAAGTAAATAAAGTAGTTATGGAATGTTTTTACAGAAGTAAACCATTTGATGAAAATGGAAAACCTAACAGAGGATACAGGCAAAGAATGTTCAGAGAATGGAGGAACAGAGGAGGGTTTGAGTCGACTGAGCAACGTATATGTGACCAGGTCAGAGCCATCAGAAAGAACGGTTGGCTTTCAGAACTTGAGTTGGAAATGATAAAAAGAAGTGTGTTATAGAGGGAGTGGAAAGAGAAGCTAATAATGATGAGAGGATGGTAGAGAGGAGATAGATAACGAAATCATTTGTGGAATGGCGATGTTGAGGAAAATTTGGTGATGATGTAAATGTGGAGGAAAATGATTAGCAAAATGGAGTCTTTTTGTCGAAGATGATGATGTGTTAGAGAATATCTTGTCTGAAAGTCAAAGGGTAATTGTTGAGAATCTAAGAAAAATTCATGTTGAAAAGAAAACAGCAGAAGGAATATCCTTTAAAAGGTTGATAAGAACAAACTGAAGAGAGAAATGAATAGAGTAAATCAAGTGATTCGCCACATTGAAACCAAAAACATCACAGAAACTAATGAATTGATAAGGGCAGCAACTGTATGGGTTGCAGAACAGCTAGGGTTAAAGAAGATGGAATTTAGAGCTAAGAAAGATCCTTGGTGGAAACGCCGCATTGGAGATGATATCAAAAGAATAAGGAAAGATGTAAACATACTAGAGAGAGACTTAAGAGGTGAACTCAGCCACAAGAAAAATGAAAAATTGCAGAGACTGAAAGAGAAATATCGGGTGAATAAGAAAGGTATTAAAACTGTGGTTGAAGAATTGAAACAAAGAATGATTGCCAAAAGTGCAAAAATTAAGAGATACGATCAAAGGATTAACCAGTTCAGACAAAATCGAACATTTAGTGTTGACCAGAATATTTTTTACAAGGAATTGAATGGGATAAAGCTAGAACAAACGAGGTACCAGATGCTGAGGAGAGTAGAAGGTTTTGGGGTGATATTTGGACAGTGAAGAAGGAACATAACAAAGGTG
>NC_051395.1:3883645-3893645 GCF_015228065.2 Penaeus monodon
GAGTGTGAGGAGTATGAGGGAGAGAGTATGAGGAATATGGTGTAAAGAGTATGAGGAGTATGAGGGAGAGAGTATAAAGAGTATGAGAGAGAGAGTATGAGGAGTATGAGGTAGAAATATAAAAAAAGAAAATGAGGCAAGAGAAAAAAAAAAGATCTCGAGGCGTCGAAGTATACGCATGAGTTAGGGATTTATGAGGGAGAGAAAATGACCCTCGCGAACATGAGGCAATGCGAGAACATGAATCAGGAAGCGAAGTCAACAAATGAGAGGGGAAAGGGAGGAGGAGGGAGGGGGGGGGAGGAGCGGATGAATGTGAGATGAGATCACGGTGCCAAGGATAACTATGAACGAGGGAATGTGAGGGAAGTAAATGTGAGGGAAGTAAATGTGAGGCAAGAGAGGCAAGGAGTGAGGATAGGCGGGTTATTGTTAGGAGTGAAGGAAAGGATAATAGGGGGAGATATTGATAAAGGAAGGGATAGGAGGAATGGGATAATATATGAGAGAGATGTTGATAAAGGAAGGAATATGAGAGAGATACTGATAAAGGAAGGGATATGAGGAACACGATAATACATGAAGGAGATATTGATAAAGGAAGGGATATGAGGAATAGGATGATAATGAAGGAGATATTGATAAAGGAAGGAATATGCGGAACAGAAAAAGAAGATGAAGAAAATATGAAGAGGACGAGAGAGGATAGAACGAAGAAGAAATAATTTGTCAAAAGATCAAGAGACGCTAAAAGAAAAAAAAAGTAGAAACTATGAAAATCAGGAATAGAAGAGATACAGAGAATAAAAGAGGTGGAAGGGACAGCGAATAAAGCACGAGATAAGAAGCAGAAGCAATAATACAAAAAAATCAAAATTCCACAAAATAAGGGAAATGATTCAAGAAATAAAACGAAGACTAAGAGGGAAATAAACACAATTTACGCGAGACAGAAATAGGGAACGTAATATTCAAATTAACCAGCGAATCTACCGCGTCTCAAAATAGGTTTGCAGGGAAGACAGAGATGTGGGATGTGGCACAATAATGCAACAATCCCTTGCAACGAGGGACATAGACAGAATAAAAGACTAGAGGACAGAAGGATAGAGAGATAGATAACAAAAAAAGTAGATAGGATAATGCAAAGAGTAAAAAAAACAAACAAAAAAACGGATACCCCGAGTGACTGACAGATAGACAGATAGACAGACAAGTCGATAGACAATCAAAACTCTCTTATTCGTAGCACTGAGATATGGAAACTTACTCTGACGCTCTGTATAATGATGTAACGGATGAACTCAGAGGAGGAGACATCATTCGTGACTGATTTATGGTTTATGGAGATGAGATGGCTGAGACGGAGGGAGATAGGGAGATAGGAGGATATATCGATAACTGGAGGAAGATAGATTGGCGAGAGAGGGTGGGAAGGAGGGGTAGAGAGAGAGAGAGAGAGAGAGAGAGAGAGGGAGAGAGAGAGAGAGAGAGAGAAGGGAGAGGGAGAGGGAGAGGGAGAGGGAGAGGGAGAGGGAGAGGAGAGAGAGAGAGAGAGAGAGAGAGAGAGAGAGAGAGAGAGAGAGAGAGAGAGAGAGAGAGAGAGAGAGAGAGAGAGAGAGAGGAGAGAGAGAGAGAGAGATACAGAGAGTGAGAGAGAGAGAGAGAAAGACAGAGTTACAGAAAAAAAATAACAGACAGAATTAAAATAAAGAAGGAAAATATAGCGAGAGACAACAACAACACCCCCCTCCCTCCCTCCCTCCCCCCCCAAAAAAAAAAGAGATTACCAGAATCCAAAGACCTTACATTTTCGGACAACCGGACGAAAACTAATGAAAGAGAGAGAGAGAAAAACGAAAAAAAAAAAAAAAAACAAGAGGCAAGATCACGTTGCAACGAAGGAGGTGAATATTAATGGAGAAAGAGTTACATGGAGGGAGGGAGGTGGAGGGAGGTGGAGGGAGGTGGAGGGAGGAGGAGGGAAGAGGAGGGAGGAGGAGGAAGGAGGAGGGAGATGGAGGGAGGAGGAGGGAGGAGGAGGGAGGAGGAGGGAGGAGGAGGAAGGAGGAGGGGGAGGGAGGAGGAAGGAGGAGGAGGAAGAAGGAGGGAGAGGAGGGAGGTGGAGGGAGGAGGAGGGAGGAGGAGGGAGAAGGAGGGAGGCGGAGGGAGGAGGAGGGAGGCGGAGGGAGGAGGAGGGAGGAGGAGGGAGGCGGAGGGAGATGACAGCCAATGTAGCGGAGGGAGAGGAAATGAGGTGGACGAGTGTATCTCTCTCTCTCCCTCTCTCTCTCCCTCTCTCTCTCCCTCTCTCTCTCCCTCTCTCTCTCCCTCTCTCTCTCCCTCTCTCTCTCCCTCTCTCTCTCCCTCCCTCTCTCCCTCTGTCTCTCTCTCTCCCTCTCTCTCTCTCTCTCTTTTCTCTCTCTCTCTCGCCAATCTATCTTGAAGAGAGGGAATAGTGAAGAAGAAAGAGGAATTGGAAGAAAGATAAGGGAAGAATAGAGGCGGAAGAGAAAAGGGAGAAGAGAAGAGGTAAAAGAGAGGAGGTGGAAGAGAAGAGGTGGAAGAAAAAAGGTGGAAGAGAAGAGGTGGAAGAGAAGAGGTGGAAGAGAAGAGGTGGAAGAAAAAAGGTGGAAGAGAAGAGGTGGAAGAAAAAAGGTGGAAGAGAAGAGGTGGAAGAGAAGAGGTGGAAGAAAAAAGGTGGAAGAGAAGAGGTGGAAGAAAAAAGGTGGAAGAGAAGAGGTGGAAAGGTAAGGACCAAAAGAGTAGGATACAAGGAAGAGCGGAGATGTGGAAGAGTGGAAGAGTGGAAGCGAAAATTTTTAAAAAGAGTTGAGAAAGAACGACGAAAAGGTGGAAGAGTAGTGGATAAACCAAAAAAGTGGAAGAGGGAGAAGCGGATGAATGAGGGAATAGATGTGGAAGTGAAGAAGTGGGAGGGTGGAAGAGTGGAAGAGGGAGAAGCGAATGAATGAGGGAATAGACGTGGAAGTGAAGAAGCGGGAGGAAGGAAGAGTGGAAGAGGGAGAAGCGAATGAATGAGGGAATAGATGTGGAAGTGAGGAAGTGGGAGGAAGGAAGAGTGGAAGAGGGAGAAGCGAATGAATGAGGGAATAGATGTGGAAGTGAAGAAGTGGGAGGGTGGAAGAGTGGAAGAAGTAGACGTTTCGAGAAGGCTTGGGGATAAATAAGCGGAGATTGGGGGGGGGGGATGTTTTTTTTTCTTCGTTTTCCTTCTTCTCCTTCTCCTTCTCCTTCTCCTTCTTCTTCTTCTTCTTCTTCTTCTTCTTCTTCTTTTTCTCCTTCTCCTTCTCCTTCTCCTCCTCCTCCTTCTTCTTGATCTTCTTCTTCTTCTTCTTTTTGCTGATTTACTGAGACGGGGTACGTGTGGGGTAGAGGGAGAGGGGGGGGGAGGTGGTGGTTCAGAAAAATCCTAATTTGATAAGAATTCCTTCAACTTTCGTCTCTTATGTTGCTATCTCCACTCTCCTCCTGTTCTTAAATCCGCATTTCAACCTGTTCTTCATAAGTATAAATAAACATAAACAAATAAATATGATAAAAATCACGCTATATAGATAACCCAAACACAGGCGATCCATGGGCGGTTCATTCCATCCGTTCCCTTTGTCTAGATGTACCCTAGACCAGCCGTTCCTTCGTCCCCTTCGTTCCATCGTGTTCTGTCTATATTAGTCATTGTTCCAGTACGTAGTCTGTTTGTCATTCCTAATTATTCTGGCGTGTTCCTTGCGTTCATTGCTCTACGGCCTTTTCATCTCGTTGTTCCATCGTTCCTGCTGTTCACTGCATTCATTCGCCGTGATTCGAGTGTTTAATGAGCTCCCTTGTCCGCTATTAGTCTGTTATTTCGTCTTCGTTGCGTTCGTCCACTTTCGTTTAACTGTTTCATAAATTGCCTGTTCTATTCTCCCTCATTCCACTGTATTCCCTGCCCCTATCCTTCCTGATTCAACCGTTCCGCGTGTTCCCTGTCCATCTACTCCATCCTCCCGACGCTCACGCTGCCTCATTCCTTCGGTCCACGATGTTTCCTCTTCCATTCCACATTCCTTCCGTTCATGATTCCTTCTCCCTTCATTTCGCGCGTTCCCTGTTCCATCGCCATTCCACCATTCCTTTGTTCCCCGTTGCATTAGGGCTTCACGGCCGAGGAAGCGTATCCTTGCCGGTGCTTCCTCTCGGTCCGTTCCTCTGTTCCCCTTCCCTCCTCCGCTTGGCTGTGCGTTCATTTACACTTGATAAACAGCGCTGCAGGTGTGGGGTTGGGAGTGTCAGTGGGCTTGGAATATTAATTGCCTTATTATCATATAATTTATTCTCCGTGCCTTTTTATCAAGGCTTGTTATATAACTAATCAAGGAAACTCGACTTGTAGTTAATTTCGAGCACGGGCGAAATGATACCATGGCTTCGTAATACTAAAACGAAATCGAAAACAAGAAAAAAAACGATCCGGAATTGTGAGTGAGATCGTGACTTCAGGAACCGTTGAAATCGCCGTTGCGTTCTCGCTAAGTCTCTGAGGTAATAAAAACTGAAAGGCTTTTAAGATAGACCACCAAAACCAACTTCCTGGATACAACACCTACACCAAAAGAGCGAAAGAAACTGGGAAAAAACAAGAATACATCAGCATATAAATCAAGTTGCGGATCCACACGTATCTCTAAAGGGCTTCGTTCGTTGGATGGAGAGAGAGAGAAAAAAAAAAAAAAACTTTCTCACCTATTCCCTTTGGTCATAAGAACTATCAAAAATACGTACCTAAAACAAACAAACAAACAAAAACGAAAGTAGGAAAGCCCACCGATATTTATGAAAGCCACAGGAGGATTTTGAAACAAGATCTTTATCTCGGATCGTTACCGCCAAGGCATTGAAATCTCCCGAGTCTATTTGCTCCCTGTCAACAATACCGAGGTGGGAGGCGAAGAGTGAAAAGAAGGGGGATGAAGGGGAAGGAGGGGGTGAAGGGGAAGGAGGGGGGGAAGGGGGAGGGGGAGGGGGAAAATATGGATAAGAGAAGCCGAAAAGGGAAGCTTATTTTTTTGTTCACGCACAATAGTGGCTCTTCTTTCAAGAGGGAAAGGGGGTAGGGTGTGTGTGTGTGAAAAAGTCCCTCCATATCGTGACCACAACTGCAATACGTATCAACAAGTCATCCATTCACGAATGACCCCCATATATATATATATATATATATATATATATATATATATATATATATATATATATAAATATGTATATATATATGTATATATATATGTATATATATAGGCCGCGGTGGCCAAGTGGTTAGAGCATCGGACTCAAGACTGGCGCGACGGCAATCTGAGTTCGAGGGTTCGAGTCACCGGCCGGCGCGTTGTTCCCTTGGGCAAGGAACTTCACCTCGATTGCCTACCTAGCCACTGGGTGGCCAAGCCAGCCCAAGTCAGTGCTGGTCCCAAGCCCGGATAAATAGAGAGAATGATTTCCTAAAAGGTACCACCGGCACTCTCCGTGGAAAGGAACTGGGGACCCTACCACGTACTCACTCCAAGAGCATCACAACATGAAAACTACAATTAAGTATCATGCTGTGACCACGGCGGCTCAAACATGAACCTACCGTTAAAAAAAAAAAAAAAAAAAAAAAAAAAAAAAAAAAAAAAAAAAAAAAAAAAAAAAAAAAAAAATATATATATATATATATATATATATATATATATATATATATATATATATATATATATATATATATATATGTGTGTGTGTGTGTGTGTGTGTATATATATATATATATATATATACATATATACTTCACAGAACAATACGGGCACCAATACATTTATCATCAACCAAACAATACCATTACCACCACCCTTATTCTCATGCTCCATCTGCTAATTCCTCATCCTCCACTTCCCTTATCCTTATCCTTCACCTCCCTTATCCTCATCCTCCAAATCCCTTATCCTCATCCTCCAAATCCCTTATCCTCATCCACCTCCTTTATCTTCATCCTCCACCTGCTAAATCCATCATCACCACCACCAGGCAGTCATAGCCAGTCAATCTGTCTATCTGTCTGTTTGTCTATCTGTCTATCTGCCCATCTGTCTGTTTGTCTGTCTGTCTATCTGTCTGTCTATCTATCTGTCTGCCTGTTTATCTGTCTGTCAATCTCCCTGTCTATCTGTCTGTCTGTCTATCTATTTGTCTATCTGTCTGTCTATCTCTCTATCTATCTCTCTATCTACCTATCTGTATGTTTGTCTGTCTATCTGTCTGTTTCTCTATCTATCTATATGTCTACCTGTCTGTCTGTCTGTCTATCTGTCTGTCTATCTATCTATCTGTCTGTCTGTCTGTTTATCTATCTACCTATCCATACGTTTGTCTGTCTATCAGTCGGTCCGTCCATCTATCTATCTGTCTATCTGTCTCTGTCAATCTGTCTATCTGTCTGTCTATCTGTCTATCTCTCTGCCTATCTGTATGTTTGTCTGTCTATCTTTCTATCTGTCTATCTGTCTGTCTATCTATCTTTCTGTCTATCTGTATGTTTATCTGTCTACCTATCTATCTGTCTGTCTCTCCCCCATAAGTGTCGAAGGCAATCCAGCCATTATCCGTCAGTGAGGAAGGTGACAATCGCATTCGAAAAAGGTCGTTTCGCGTGTACAGTCATCCCTGCAAGGTTGCATATCATTAAATCTTACGACGTATTAATGTCACTCAGGAGTCTCGAGCAGCGAGGCGATGAGAAAATGGCGGAGGAAAGATGATAAAAAATCTTTTTTTTTTTTCTTTTTTCTTTTTGGTTTGCTAGTTTGTTTTTATGGATGAATATGGAGATATATACGCATGTACGTAATATTTGCATAACGTCATATGGTGATTTTCTTTCTCTTCTCGAGTTTGCATATTTCTTATTTTCTATTTTTCAGGTAAACTGTTATTCTTATTTTCATTCTCCATCTCTTTCTAAGCCTCTTTTCATGCATCGGTCTGTCTAATTTTCTTTTTGTATGTGTGTGTGTCTACCTGTCTGTCTACCTTTCTTACTGTATGTCTGTATGTTTGACTTTTTCGTCTATCTGTCTGTATGTTTGCCTGAATGTCTGAATGTCTGTCTGTCTGTCTCTCTCTTCCTCTCATTCTCTCTCTCTCTCATTCTCTCTCTCTCTCATTCTCTCTCTCTCTCATTCTCTCTCTCTCATTCTCTCTCTCTCTCATTCTCTCTCTCTCATTCTCTCTCTCTCATTCTCTCTCTCTCATTCTCTCTCACCCTCCCTCTCTCTCTCTTCTCTCTCTCTCTCTCTCTTTATCGGTTTTCACAACAACACAAAATCTCTCCGCCGTTCCTTTTAAAAATATTTTTCCATCGGTAATGCAAGTGATTTAATATCTGATAGATTATCAGATAAATTATCTTATATATATATATATATATATATATATATATACATATATATATATATATATATATATATATATATATATATATATATATATATATATACATATATATATACATATATATATACATATATACACATATATATACATATATATACATATTCAAATAACAAGGACTTTATGTCATTTTATATAATCAATCTAGATGAATAATATTCCCTATTAATTTTTTTATCTTGTTATTTAAATCGCATATCACATTTTGTCCTTCAAGAGACGTGACATGAATTAATATGTAAAAAAATGGTGTTGTGGGCATTTAATTTTTATTTTTATTTATTTATTTATTTCCCTTTTTATTCTGGTCATCTTTATTTCGATGTATTTTTAATAAATATTTAGAAGGTCTGTTCTTAATTGTAAGTCCTGTACTAATGTGCTGCGTTGTGTGCGTTAGTAAAAGGCATTGATGTGTGTTGTTGTTTTTGTTGTTGTTTTTGTTGTTGTTTTTGTTGTTGTTTTTGTTGTTGCTTTTGTTGTTACTGTTTTTATTGTTTTTGTTGTTGTTTTGTTTTTTGTTATTGTTTTTGTTGTTGTTTTGTTGTTTGTTATTGTTTTTGTTATTGTTGTTGTTTTTGTTTTGTTGTTTTTGTTGTTGTTTGTTATTGTTGTTTTGTTGTTTTTGTTGTTGCTTTTGTTGTTGTTGTTTTTGTTGTTGTAGTTGTTGTCGATGTTTCTGTTTTGTTTTTGCTTTGTATATAGGTATTTTCAAAATTATTATTCCTAGGTCCGTCTATATATGTTTATTTCTGTTGTATCTTCACTTTTATATTTACATATTGGTGTTTGATTCATATGACTATTGCACAACTGAAGAATACATTAGTTTGCATTTACTCAAATATATATACCTGAAATATGATTGTTCAGTAAATACTGAAAAAAAAAAAGAAAAAAAAAATATATATATATAGAGAGAGACAGAGACAGAGAGAGACAGAGAGAGAGAGAGAGAGAGAGAGAGAGAGAGAGAGAGGAGAGAGAGAGAGAGAGAGAGAGAGAGAGAGGAGGAGGAGAGAAAGAGAGAAGGAGAGAGAGAGAGAGAGAGACGGAGAGAGAGAGAGAAGGAGAGAAGAGAGAGGAAGAGAGAAGAGAAAGAGAGAGAGAGAGAGAGAGAGAGAGAGAGAGAGAAGAGGAGAGAGAGAGAGGAGGAGAGAGAGAGAGAGAGAGAGAGAGAGAGAGAGAGAGAGAGAGAGAGAGAGAGAGAGGAGAAGAGAGAGAAAGAGAGAGAGAGAGAGAGAGAGAGAGAGAGAGAGGAGAGAGAGACAGAGAGACAGAGAAAGAAAAAACGTACAGATTTCAACAACTGGCCATCGACAGGCCGAACGTGTCCTTGGATTAATGGCCATTTTTAAATCCCTCTGTTTGCACTTCGCCTTTATTCACTGAAGGGAAGAACGCCAGATCACCCGTTGTTATTTTTCTCAATATTTTTTTCTTCTGTTCTTCAGCGTCAAATTTAATTTTATTGTCGTGTTATTTTTCTTGTGTTTCGTTCTCTTGTTTTTTTTTTTTTTTTTTTTTTTTTAGTTTTAATTCGTTGTTCCTTCAGTTCCCTTTTCCTTTTAAGAACATTATCATCATCTTCGCCAATCATCTTATTATCGTCTGATTTGATTATTATCATCGGTATTTTACGTAACTACGTATCTTTTCAATTTTTGTGAAAGATGCCTCAAACAGAATGCTGGTAGTTCGGTCTGTGAGTACGAAATTGACAGGAATATATATCTACACACACACACATACACAATATAATATATATATATATATATATATATATATATATATATATATATATATATATCACACACACACACACACACACACACACACACACACACACACACACACACACACACACACACACACACACACACACACACACACACACACACACACACACACACACACACACACACACACACACACACACACACACACACACACATATTCATGTGTGTATGTGTGTTTGTGTGTTAGTATGAGTGTGTATGTGTTTGTGTGTATATGAATAGGGAATCAGATAGACAGACTAACCAGAAAGACCGAGACAAAAAAAAAAAAAAAAACACAGAGAAAGAAATGCAACCTGAGAGTCATTATAACTCGGTCAATTATAATGTTCTCCATAATGAGGTGTGGCATCAAGTAAGACAAACCCCCCAGACCTGCTCGAGATAATGATCCCTGGGGTCGGATTCTGCAATTAACTTCAAAGGCAATAAGGGAATTTTTGATAAGAGGAAAGAGAGATATTAAGGCATGGTATGGACGTTTGATAAAGATAAAGACGATTTTTTATTATTAATTATAATCAATGTTGTGGTTTGATGTTATTGATATATGGAGAAAGATAAGATGGTGAATATGAAATAAAAGTCAATGTTTAGTGAAAGATACAACTGTTTAGGTATATTTTCATGCTATATATTATTTCTTTAGTTTCAATAAGTCCGTTTTTTATGAAAAAGATTTGAGAAATAGACATATGTGTGTGTGTGTGTGTGTG
>NC_051395.1:3896145-3903645 GCF_015228065.2 Penaeus monodon
TGATACTGAGGAAGACAAACATTTCCTATGAAGTCAAAAAGAAAGGCGAGAGAATCAACCACTTACTGTTCATGGATGATCTAAAACTATTTGCGAAAAATGAGGATCAAATAGACAATTTAGTAAATACAGTAAGAATATTCTCAGAAGACATCAAAATGGAGTTTGGATTATCAAAATGTGAAAAATCATGAAAAAAGGAAAGATAGTTGAAAGTGATGGCCTGTGCATGCCAGATGATACAATGATGAGAAATATTGAGGAAAGTGGATACAAGTATCTTGGCATTTTAGAAGCGGATGGCAATAAACATGATGAGATGAAAGAACATTTGACGAAAGAATACATCAGAAGAGTCAGAAACGTACTGAAATCAAAGCTAAATAGGGGAAACACAATTTCAGCCATCAATTCAAGAGCGGTTTCAATCGTCAGATATGGGGCGGGGATCATAAAGTGGACAAAGAAAGAATTGGAAGAATTGGACAGAAAAACATGAAAACTGATGACAATGTATTGTGCGCACCACCCCAAAGCAGATGTTGATAGGCTATATTTGAAGAGATGTGACGGTGGGAGAGGCTTGATAGGAGCTGAAGAATGTGTGCAGGCAGAAGTAAATAGTCTTGACGAGTACCTAGGTGCATCAGAGGAAAAAATGTTTAAAGAAGTAAGCCTCAGTAGTACCCTTGAAAACAAAAAGTATGGGAGGAGCAAAGAGGGTATACAGAAGAAACAACAAGAGGAATATGAGAGTAAAGCACTGCATGGCCAGTTCCAAAAAGTTATAGAAAAAGTAAAAGGCAGGAAATCATGGGAGTGGTTGAAAAAGGGCTATTTGAAGAAAGAAACAGAAAGTACAATTATAGCAGCACAAGATCAGGCTCTTTGTACAAGGAATATGAGAAAAACGGTGTATGGAGAGAACGTTGATTCAACTTGTAGGGTATATGGTTCTGCAGATGAAACAGTGGCGCATATTGTGTCAGAATGCCAAAAACTAGCACAGAAAGAAAATAAACAGGTGAGACATGATAATGTTGCAAAAGTAATCCACTGGAAGCTTTGTGAGAATTGGGGATTTGGGAAGTCTGATCAATGGTGCACACACAAGCCTGAGAAAGTGCTGGAATCAGAAGACTGCAAGATTTTATGGGATTTCCCCATACAGTCCAACAAGACACTAGAGCACTACAGGCCTGATATCATTGTAATTGAGAAAAACACCAAGAAATGCCTTCTCCTCGACCCAGCATGCCTATTTGACACACGTATTGAAAAGAAAGAAGAGAAGTGTGACAATTACTGCGACCTGAAATATGAAACTGCAAGAATGTGGAGAATGAAAGATGTTGAAGTTATTCCAGTTATTATTATTATGATAGGGGCATTAGGGACAGTGACAAAGTAGTTCGAGAAATGGATACAGAAACTGGATTTGAAATTACAGTTGAAATGTTACAAAAACCTTGTTTACTAGGAACAGCAAGAATAATTCGAAAAGTACTGGACATGAAGTGAAAAGTAAAGGAGAAAGAAGCTACAATACCTAAGACCACTGGTTGTGGGTCGCTACTGCAGCTCATTCACCAAGATGTAAGACCAATCTTGAGAGTACCAGAAATAATGATAATAATAATAATAATAATAATAATAATAATGATAATAATGATAATAATGATAATAATGATAATAATAATGATAATGATAATGATAATGATAATAATAATAATAATAACAACAGTAATTAAAATAATAATAATAACAACAACAAAATTAAAATAATAATAATAACAACAACAACAATAATAATAATAACGATTATGATAATGATGGTGCTGATGATGACAGTGATGATACAACAGCAGCAACAACAACGATGATAAGATAATGATAATGATATTAATGATAGTAATAATCTCATTATTATTATTAGCAGCAATGAAAATAATAACAATAATGATAATGACAACAATGATTATCAGATACAAAACCTATTTAAACGTCAAAATTAAAATAGACAATCTGACAAAGTAAAAAAAAAAAAGAAAAAAAAAAAAAAAAAAAAAAAAAAAAAAAAAAAAATCTATCCAGAATTGCAATGCAACGGAAGAGCAAATATCCTTGACAGCTTTCGATGATTCTGTCCACGTTGCTGCATGACAGGGTAACTAATTCATCTTGCAGTGATCGTATTCTGCAATCTCCAGTCATGCACTGTTTAAGATTCAGCTGAAAATGGCAAGCACAACAGAGTGTGTTAAATGCGGTTAGGTTTTCATCTACGGAAAGACGTGTGAATTATTTTTGGATTTTTTTCATTATTCATTAGCTGCTTTGTTTATGACTTGAAGTTCAGTTTTTCAAGGATATAGGTTTTCGAACTTTTAGCTGTGTTTGCTTATTATTATTATTATTATTATTATCATTATTATTATCATTATTATCATCATTATTATCATCATTATTATCATCATTATTATCATTATTATTATTATTATTATTATTATTATTATTATTATTACTATTATCATCATTATTATTATTATTACTATTATCATCATTATTATTATTATTACTATTATCATCATTATTATTATTATTATTATTATTATTACTACTATTATAGTTAACATTATTATTATTATTATCATTACCATTATTATCACTCTCATCATCACTATTATCATTATCATTACTGCCATCATTATTATAGTTCTCATTGTTATTAATATCATAAATGTCACAATTTCATGGAAAACAGACGAAATACAAGAAAAAGAAAAAAAATGTAAATTTTTTATTTATTTATTTTTTCTTTCTTTTAATAATTTCGAGAACAAGAAGCAGCATTTCACTTGACATGATGACCAACAAGGCGAGAGTCGGCGAGAGAGAAAATGGCCCTATAACTCTCGTTCGGTTAATCTCGCCATGACCTTCAGACTTAAGGGCGGGGGGTGGGGGGGGAGGGGGTTGGAAGGACCTCCTGCTGCGCCTCCTCCAAGAGCCTGAAGAAGGATGTCAGGCATTACCATCACTCAATGATCCGAGCGATAAATTCTGATTCTGATTTGTGTGATTTTTTATATTTTCGTTATTGTTGTTATCATTATTATTATTATCATAATAATTATTATTATCATTATCATTATTATCATTATTATTATCATTATTATTATTATTATTATTATTATTATTATTATTATGATTATTATTATTATTATTATTATTATTATTTTAATAACGTATATTTTCGTTATTATTATTATTATATATATTTTTTTATTATTATTATTTTTTTAATAACGTCTCTCCTACTGTTCGGTTTTGAAGGTGGGTGTGGGAGGGGGGATAGGGGGAAGATAATAGGGAGAAGGAGAAGGAAGGTAGGAAGGAAGGAAGGAAGAAGAGAGGGGAAAATAGAAGAGGAGAGGGGAAGATAGAGAAACGAAGGAGGGGGGAACTGAAGACGGATGGAGGGGGGGGAGGGAGAAGGAATAAAGAGGTAAAAAAAAAAAAAAGAAAAAAAAAAGAATAAAAAGGGGAAAAAAATGTAAAATGAAATAATAATAATAATAATAATAATAATAATAATAATAATAATGATAATAATAATAATAATAATAATAAAGAACGAAAGGGATGAACATTTTTTTAAATAAAAACAAAAGTGATAAAAGTTAAAAAAAAAAAAAAAAAACGAAACAAAAAGGAAAGCAAAGATTTAGGAAGTGAGATGGGGGTTGGGGGTAGGGTGGTGGGGGTGGGGGGGAGGGAAGGGAAAGGTAATTTACGAATTAAGGTAGAAAGGGAGAAGGAAGAAAGGAGGTCGAAAAGAAAGGGGAAGAGAAGGAAGAAGAAGAGGAAGAAGAGGAGGAGGAGGAGGAAGGGGTTGAAAAAGGAGGGGGGGGGAGGAAAAGATGAAGAGAGAGGGAGAGAGAAGGGGGGAGGGAGGGAGGAACGGTAAGGGGGAGAAGCAGAGGAAGAAGACGAAGAAGGGGAGGCACAAATAAGGGAAGAAGAATAACAGGAGGAGAAATGGAGGAGAAGGAAAGGAAGAGAGATATAAAGATAGAGAAGAGGGAGAGGAAGAGATACTAGGAGGAAGGAGGAGAAGGAGAAGGAGGAAGAGGAGGAAAAGGAGGAGGAGGAGGAGGAGGAGGAAGAGAAAGAGGAGGAGGAGGAGAAGGAGGAGGAGAAGGAGAAGGAGGAGGAGGAGGAGGAGGAAGAGGAGGAGGAGAATTAGAGGGAGAAGGATGAGGAGGAAGAGGAGGATGAGGAGGAAGAGGAGGAGGAGGAGGAGAAAGAGAAGAAGAAGGAGGAGGAGAAATAGGAGAATTAGAGGGAAAAGGAGGAGGAGGAGAAAGAGAAGGAGGAGGAGGAGGAGGTTCATACTGTCGAAACGGAGTCATGTCTCGTGCTGTATATCACTCTCTTCACGCCAGCCAACCAACGGGGATCATGAAGAGGAGCGAAAAAGGATGAGTGGGGAGGAGGGGAAGGAGGGGCGTGGAGGAGAGGGAGGGGAGGGGAAGGAGGGGAGGGAGAGGAGGGGAGGGGGAGGAGGGGAGGGAGAGGAGGGGAGGGGGAGGAGGGGAGGAGGGGAAGGAAGGGAGGGAGAGGAGGGGAGAGGGAGGAGGGGAGGGGGAGGAGAGGAGGGAGAGGAGGGGAGGGGGAGGAGGGGAGGGAAAGGAGGGGATGGGGAGGAGGGGAGGGAGAGGAAGGGCGTGGAAGGGGAGGAGGGGAAGGAGAGGAGGGAAAGGAGAGGAGGGGAAGGAGGGGAAGGAGGGGGAGGGGAGGGGGAGGAGGGGAAGGAGGGGCGTGGAGGGGGAGGAGGGTAGGGAGAGGAGGGGCGGGGAAGAGGATGGGTACCAAGGAGGGTAGGAGAGGGAGAGAGAGAGGGAAGATTGGAGCGAGAGGGCGGGGAGCGAAAGTAAGCAAAGGTGGAGAGAGAAATAAGGGAGGGAGGGAGAATGGAGAGGGGGAGAGGGAGAATGGAGAGGGGGAGAGGGAGGGGGAGGGGGAGGGGGAGGGCCTCAGACGTGGGCCGATGGAGGCAAAGGAGGCGAGATGAGGCAGAGAGAGCGAAAAGAGACACAGAGATAAACGAGAGATATTTGGCCAAAGAGTATGGAGAACAGAAAGAGGGAAGAGGGAGAAATTAGGATGAAATATAGATCAGGAAATAGAGGAATTGATATAACGTAAAGAGGATTAATATGAGGTAAAAAAAGAAAAGAGAAAAAAAAGAAATAGCAAAACAGCAAATTAAATATAAACAACAAAGAAATCAAGAACCCAAACAAACAAATCTAGAAGACAAACAAACAAATACAAACAAATAAACAACAAAAAAAGTAGAGTAAAGATTCACCTTCCCCCTCCCACCCCCCCCCAAAAAAAAAAAAAAAAGACGCTTTAACACCTTTCTCCAGACACTTGACACGAACCGAAAGTGACAGGAATGACGAAAGAAAGAAAGAAAGAAAAAAGAATTGTTGTCACGACTCATAAACCATATTTGGCGAGGCGACAGTCACGTCATGACACTTCACAGTCCGCGGGTGACTCGACACAGACACCATAAAGAGCTGCTGAAACATCTGTACACACACACACACACACACACACACACACACACACACACACACACACACACACACACACACACACACATTAATATAATATATATATATATAATATATATATATATATATATATATATATATACATATATATACATATATATATATATATAATTATATATATATATATATATATATATATATATATATACATATATATATATATAATATTATATATATGTATATATATGTATATATATATTATATATAATATATATATATAATATTATATTAATATATATATTATATATATATGTGTGTGTGTGTGTGTGTGTGTGTGTGTGTGTGTGTGTGTGTGTGTGTGTGTGTGTCTAAAAAAAATAATAAGTAAATAGAAAATAAAAAAAAACTTCTTTCTTCATCGTCTTCATTTTCCTGAATTTAAACCTACATGGACACGTCTGTGCGTGGGTGAGAATTTCAGTCTCATTGTACGTGTTCAGATGCCCCTTAGGACCATGGGCTTGGTGATGGTGATACTGCCAGTGATGTGTTTTTGTTTTGCTCGTTTCTGGCATGGGTATGAAACTGACTTTTATTTAACGGGGGTATTTATGGAACTGAAGAAGATAAGGCATTGTAAAGATATTCCGTCGAGTTCATTACACTTAATCTCTGCTAGTGTGTCTGTCTGGCTCTCTGAGTGTTAATTCTGTTGTACAGCTCTTGTTCTCTGTGATAACGATCGCAGATTCTTAAAAGCAGATATTTTTTCTCTCGTGGTTTAGCTCGGCTCTCCCCCTCCCCCCCCTTTCTCTAACCTCAGATACACTTAACCCCCTTCTTTTACACACACAAAACGCACTCATCCCCCCTCCCACTCCCACACACACACACACACACACACCTGTAAACCCGAAATCTATTCCCGCAAACCTTTGCACCAACGAACACTCTCGCCAATATACTCGCCTTGTTTATGTATACACGCATATCATACCCCGTGTATAAGGCACATGAGTGCGAGCCGGCGCGAATCGAAACCAGTGCGCTCCGAAAGATATGCAAATTGAATTAGTAAGTGTGAGAGGTTTTTATGGGTTCGAGGGGACCTCAAGTCAAATGTTTGCGGGGATAATACGAGCAGTTTAGTATTGGCGAGACTACCCAGCAACCAGACGGACATCAATGGACCAATCAGGGATAACAAAAGAGCATCGGGACCTGTTTGGAAGAAGCGAATCGAAGACGCTGTCCCGAGGATTCGAATCCTGCTCCGAACGGCGGACCCGATTCTTCCTGTTGATTCAAATGCCTATTTCTGCATTATTATTTTTTTTCTATCTTTATTCTCTTCATTATTTACTACAAGTCAGTCGATTTTAGGGGAACGATTTTCTGAAAGAGAGCGAAGGAGAGAGAGAGAGAGAAAAAGAGAGAGAGAGAGAGAGAGAGAGATAGCACAGCATAGAGAACAAAACAGAAAGAACACAACAGAGAGAGAACACATCAGAAAGAACACAACAGAAAGAACACAGCAGAGAGAGAACACAACAGAAAGAACACAACAGAGAGAGAACACAGCAGAGAGAGAACACAGCAGAGAGAGAACACAACAGAGAGAGAACACAACAGAAAAGACACAGCAGACAGAGCACAACAGAGAGAGAGAACAGCAGAGAGAGCACAGCAGACAGAGAGCACAGCAACCCATCCCTTCGAGCAAGTTGACCTTCCCCAAAGCCCGTAGAACATAACAAAGGGAAGTTAAGTCGCGGCTGAACCTCAATTAAGAGGTAATGATGGAGTCCCGAGCGAGTCTACGAGACGCTCATTGTATTCCAGCTGACTCCTCTCTCGCTCTCTCGCTCTCTCCCTCTCTCCCTCTCTCCCTCTCTCGCTCTCTCGCTCT
>NC_051395.1:3928645-3931145 GCF_015228065.2 Penaeus monodon
CATTTCTAATTACGCGTTCGTCTGCCGGTGAGTTATGTCTAGGGAGAAGAGGACTGGCAAGGCCCACCTCCCCCGACCTTCCCATTAACGCCAGGGGGTGGTTGAAAGGCAAAATTTGGTACAGAATCAGGGCGTGTCCTCACACTGGTGGGATATGACTCTGTACCTCTAGGCCCTCCTGCTACTACGAGATTCCCCACAGTTTACCCTGGGTCCACAAGATCCCCATTTTCCATGGGTGGCCATGAGAAGGCACTGCAGAAGTCTCGATGATAGAGAGGCTTATACAGAGCTGCTCCCTTTTTCGCACTAGGCTAGCCAGCGGTGTCAGTTGCAACCGATAAGGCATGCAAACGCTTAACACTACACAATAATTTTACATCACAATGATGTATATATACATATAATTAGATAATAGAAAAAAAGAGAATTTTTATAGATTGATTTAAATAGTATAAGAGATATATAGATATATAATAAATAGATAGAGTATATATATGAAATATGGAGAATATATGTATAATTGAGATATATTTTAATATGTAAGGTAATATATAGTATGTATAAGAAGAATATATGTATAATTTTATAAAATAAGATAATGTAGATGAGTAAAGAAGAAGAGAAAGATATAAGAAATAAGATAATAGAGAGAGGAAGAGAGAGAGGGAGGATAGAGAGAGAAGGAGGAAGAGAGGGGAAAGGAAAAAGAGAAGAGAGAAAAGATGAGAGACGAAGAGAGAGAGTATGCAGAGAAGAAGAGGAGAAGACAGGGAGAGAGAGAGAGAGAGAGAAGAGAGGATAGAGAAAGAAATAGAGAGAGAGATATAAGAGAGAAATGAGTAGATATATAGAGAATAGATGAAGAAAAGAGAGAGAGATGAATAGAGAGAAGATATAGAGAGATTAATAGAGAAAAGGGGAGAACAAGAGAGAAATAGATAGGGAATATAAAGATAAGAGAAGAGATAATAAGAGAGAAGAAAAATATAATAAGAAATTAAAATAGATATATAAAATTTGATGATAGATAATATATATATATATATATATAAATAAGTAAGAGACAAATTTGTAATAAATAAAAAAGATATAAAATATATAAGATATAATATATAGAAGATAATAATAACTAGATATATATTAGATAGAAATCTATTTAAAATATAATATTATCTATATATATAATAATATATAAATATATAATATATATAAGAAAATAAAATATAATAATTAAAATTAGAAAGATATTATATCTATAATTATATATATAATTATTTAAATAAGATATTATATATAGATATAAAAAAGATAGATAATAAGAGCAGTTAAGAAATGTACTCTTAGATAGAGATTTTGATAGAGAATATATTTTGGGTAATATATAGAGATAAAGAAAATATAAGATATATAGATGCTATTTTTAAATAAAGTACTATGGATATATATAGATATATATATAAATATAATATAATATATATAATAGATAAATATATAGATAATATTTTAATATAATAAAAATATGGTAGGCTTAAAAAATATAGAATTTATATATTTTAAAATAATATATATATATAATAAATAAATGATATATATAAATGGATAGTATAAATATATAAGAATTATATATATATATGGGATAATATATAATAATATAATAGTATAATAATAGATATATAAAAGAGAAAATTTTAGAAAAAGAGATAGATAAATAGATATGTATATATAGTAGTATAATATATATAGTTATAATATATATATATAGTATATAAAAATTAATATATATAAATATATAATTATATATATATATAGATTATATAGGATAAAGTATGCTATAAGTATATATATATATATATATTTTAATAATATATATGAATATATATAGATAGTACTATTATTATTATTATACTATTAGTTATAAATTTTCGATCTATCTAACTATTATATATTATATATATGATATATAATAAGATTATATATATATATTATTATATATATAATCTATATATGTATGCAAAATATATATAAAAAAAATATATAATATAATAATTATATATATATATGTATAAAAATATGAATATAAAATAGTATATATAATAATATATATATATATATATATAATAAAATATATATAATATAGAATCTATATATATATAATATAGATATATATCTATAGATATATATATATAATATATATAATATATATATAAATAAAATAAGATATATAGATATATATAATATATAATATATTATATATATATAAATTATATATATAGATATATATATATATATATATACGATAGGTAATATAAAATTTAAAATATAAATAGAGATAATTATATATAAAATATATATATATATAAAAAGTACGATAAAATAAATAATAATAAATAATATAAATAATATATAATAATAATTAAAAGATATATATAGATAGATAAATAGAAAATAGATAGAGAGATAAAGATAGATAGAAGATAGAATAGATAATAATAGAAGA
>NC_051395.1:3950012-3952512 GCF_015228065.2 Penaeus monodon
CTTCCACGAGATGTTTATCATTCTTATCCTGGCCAAGAAAGGGGACGGACCTCGGCAATAATTCTTCCCGGGCGCTGTTTACATCGACCTTAGTCGAGAGACAGATAGGGGAAAAAATGGATAAAATAAAAAATAAAAGGAGAAAAAAAAATAGTTTAACCCAGTCCTCTTCCGCCATTATGTAAACACTGGCTATCTCTCTCTCTCTCTCTCTTTCCCTCGCTGCTGCCCTACACAAGGCTATAAATATTACCCTACATAGTCACCTTGCGGTATTAGTCCCACTGGTCGCGTTGCTTCCCTAACTCAATAAAAATCTCAGAGCCTGTAATCTTATCTCGTTTCAAGGTCCTTTCTACACTAACCGGTGCCTTGGCTCCGAGTTACTCTCTCCTCAGCGCCGGAGGTCGATAAGGTCGATTTCTCACTAGAGGTATGCATGTTTCTTGAACCTAATGGGTATGTGATATGCCATTACCTTGGAAGAGTCTGGGCATTTTTAAACCATGAATAAATCAGTGTCTGGAAGTACTAATTAACGCAAATTGTAGCAATTATAAGGCAAGAGTTATTGCATAGCACCTGCAGCCTAGACTTACAGGGAGATTGTATGCAATGTAACAGTTTCTTCAGCGCGCAAGTTGGTGACTCGTGCCCTCGAGACTATTCAATGCTTGAATCATACATCTTTTTCGATAATACTTATAACAAGTTTTAAATGGATCTCATTGATGGGCAGGAAAAAAAAGTTGTGAAATATTGGACTAGGAACATCAAACGCTTTTTCTCTGGTCATAATTCCAATTTACGACGCAGGTAAAGGTTACCATCAGGCACTAGAGCGCTGTTTCCTCTCGATCTTTTCCCGCCAGTTTCTTTTTTTTTTTCTTTACTTTATAGCTCTTTCCCTCATCCCGTCGTTTTATATATATCTTTTTATATTTCTTCTTTCTCTCAAGTACTTTCCCCTTCGCCCTGAACTGCAGACTGAGTACAAACAACCTCCGTGCATGCGTTATATACATGACCGTTTTTTGTGTTTTTTTTCGAAACTTTTTGGCGCCAATCCACGAGGCGGCGTCTCCCTCGAAGGCAAAGATGGCCGACAAAGTTCCTTGTTCCACTAACTCAGGCGAGAACCGTGTGCTTATTTTTGCTGACGGTGAGTAATTCGTATTTTATGCTTATTAATGGAGGCGATGCATAGAAGGAAAAGGATGCTATTAATATGCGAGTTTCATGGTAGGTCAGTGTGTCGCTTCGCATAATGCCTATACTTTGTTTGGCTCGAGATGGTGCGGGGGTAAACTTTTTTTTATATACATACTCTTCTAGAAAAAAAATGATTTTTTTTGTATGCATTATGTACATTATTTTGTTAAAGTACTTATCGGATTATCATTATTTTTATTTCTATTAGATATAATCATTATTGTAATTTTTGTTGACATCACCATTATTGTTTTTACCATTATCATCATGATTTCATCTTTCCATTCAATAGGATTTTGAGAAATGTGTTTCCAATTATCAAATCACTTAAATGTTTGGTGACGCATAGACTCTTGATGCAATATATCATGATGTTTTTGCATATGACGTCACACCCAAATTTCAGCCGGAGATATGCGATTTTTCCAACCTTCAGTGAATATATTTTCAACTGATGTATTTGTCCGACAGATTCTTACGTAGATGCTTCTGGGTGCGTACTGAGATGCAGATGGACATACATGCGCGCATATAGATACATGTGTGTGTGTGTGTGTTATATATATATATATATATATATATATATATATATATATATATATACAATATATATATTATGGGATATATGTATGTATGTATGTATGTATGTATTTATGTATGTATGTATGTATACATGTATATATATATATATATATATATATATCTATATATATATATATTATATATATATATATATATATAAGATATACATAAA
Source organism: Penaeus monodon (assembly GCF_015228065.2). Taxonomy (NCBI): domain Eukaryota; kingdom Metazoa; phylum Arthropoda; class Malacostraca; order Decapoda; family Penaeidae; genus Penaeus; species Penaeus monodon. The sequence continues at coordinate 3,951,979 of NC_051395.1, forward strand.
TACATGATATGCATAAATAAATGATAATAAACAAACACAAACACACACACATACGAACACTTATCTATACATTTGTGTGTGTGTGTGTGTGTGTGTGTGTGTGTGTGTGTGTGTGTACATATACTCATAAATACACACACACGCGCGCACCCCCCCCCCCCAACACACACACAGATATACAGAAAAGACTAATTACTTAATATAAACACAAAATTTCAGTCTGTTCAAAAGCAAAACGGGATTTAGATCTCGACAAGGAAATCGTCAGGCCACTGGAGCTCCATCCCTGTGAAAATAATGCTCCGGAGAACCCCCAGCACTACCTTGAAACAATACTCACTAAGCTCGCAGATCAAACATTAATCTCCATATCTAAACAAAAGCAATAAAATCTCACCTGCACTCGTCTCAAATTCAAATATGCCCAAAAACACAGGTGTACTTGAGTGTAAATGAGTGTAAACACAGCACCACGACGTCTGAATTCCGTATTTTCAGTGGGAACGGGTCTCGCTGGCTCGGGGGACACAATTA
>NC_051395.1:3967512-3970012 GCF_015228065.2 Penaeus monodon
ACACACACACACACACACACATATACATATACACATTATCTCTCTACACACACACACACGCAAACGAACAACCAAAACTACAAACAAAACGATGCGAGAGAAAAAAAAACTATTACAGCCAATAATCCCAACCAAACACCGAGAGCTGACGACACCCGGTCTCGCTGTCGCTCCACCCTTTGCCCGGCGAAAATTCTTAAGAACTTTCTACCTTCATTTAAGCCACTGGGAAGCATGGTGACTTAGATGTCATTGTCTGGTGGTACAGGATTGTTAATGGATGATTATGATGATATTGTGTTGTGTGTATGATTGTATAGATATGATGATGTTAATGATGATGATGATATGATGATGATATGATGATGATATGATTGTTATGATGATGATGATATGATGGTGATGATGATGATGAAGATGATGATATGATGGTGATGATGATGATGATGATATGATGGTGATGATGATGATGATGATGATATGATGGTGATGATGATGATGATATGATGGTGATGATGATGATGATGATGATATTTGCAATGATAAAGGGGAAATCTTACTCGTATAGTTTACTGTAATGGTGATTGGAGCAGTAATTGTATTAGTAATGATAATGATAATAGTAATGATGACGTTTTAGTAATAGTAATAATATTAATGATAATAGTGATGATAATAATAACAATAACAATGATAGTAATGATGATAATAATAATAATAATAATAATGATAATGATAATAATAATAATAGTAGTGATGATAATAATGATGATGATGATAGTGATAATAATGATAATGATTATAATGACAAAGAAAGTAATAATGAAAATAATAATAACAGTAACAGCATTAGCAAAATAACACTAATGATAACAATGATAACATTAATGAGAATAATGAAAATAACAACAAAAACAATAACAACAACAATAATAATGATAATAATAATAATGATAATGATGATAAAGATAATAATAATAGTAATAATAATAATAAGAATGACAATAACAATAATTGATAGTAATTATGATAATGATGATAAGGATAATGATAGTGAAAATGATAATAATACTATTATCAATACTAACAATGATGATAATAATTGTAATAGTAATAATAATAATAATAATAATAATAATAAATAATAATAATAATAATAAGAAGACGAGAAATGATAAAATTATCATTATTTGGTGAGTTTCAGGAGAAAGTCATTCACTCTTTTGTTGAGCGATGACAGGTGGATACGTGGGGGGGGGGAGGTAAATAAACGACCCTCCCCCCCCCCACGTAGAGCACTAGAAAGATGATGAAATAATAATAAAGATGATGATAGTGATAATAATGATAATAAAAGTAACAATAATGATAATAATAAAAATATTGGTAATAATATCAATAATAATAAGAGTATTTGTAATAATAACGATAATCATAAGTAAAAGATTGTAAAAAGTTAAACAAAAGAGTTAAACCACTAAAAAGGTTAACACAATGATAATGATAATAATAATGATAAAAAGTAATAATGATAATAATGAAGATGATGATAATAATAATAATAATAATAATAATAATAATAATAATAACAAAAACATTAATAATAATAATAACAACAATGATCAGTAAAAAAAGGAAAAAGTTAACCCACTGAAAAGGTAAACAAACCAACAGACACACAATGTGATTTGAAAGCACAATAGCGCATTTCACTTTCATCTCTCGCCTCTCATGGCGGATGTGGGAGACGGGGCGGCACCCTTTCCCTTGCCTCGCCTTACTTCATCTTGCTTCAGTTTACTTCACTTTGCTTCAGCTTGTTTCAGCTCGCCTCAGTTTACTTCATCTTGCTTCAGCTTGCTTTACTTTGCTTCAGCTTGTTTCAATTTACTTCATCTTGCTTCACTTTGCTTCATCTTGCTTCAGTTTCCCTTTCCTCTTCTCTTTCTTTAGTTTCACGTTTCCCTTTCCTCTCCTTGCTTCATCTTCTCCTGCTTCTTCTCTTACTTTCCCCTTTTCTTCTCCTCCTTTCTATTTCATTCCCTTCCCTTCGCTTCCTTTCCCTTCCTTTCTCTTCCCTCTTCCCTCGCCATATTTTCCTTCTCCTGTTCGTCTCCTCTCCTTTTCTTTCTATTTTCTTCCCTTCTCTAATTCTACTTTTCTTTCTTTTTCCTTCCTCTCCTCTTCCTTTTCCATCGCTTCCCATCATTTCCTTTTCATTCCCTTCATTTCTCTTCCCTTCCCTTCCTTTCCCTTCACTTCACTTCACTTCACTTCCCTTCCTTTCTCTTTCATTCCCTTCCTTTCCTTTCTCTTTCCTTCCCTCCCTTTCCCTTCCCATGACATGCCTTCCCTCCCCCCTCACTTCTCCTTCTCCTTCTCCTTCTCCTTCTCCTTCTCCTTCTCCTTCTCCTTCTCCTTCTCCTCTCTTTTCTTTTCATACTTTTTGTCCTTTCTTTTTCGTCCTAATGATGCTGCTGATGATAATGATGACGATGAT